>NW_009609943.1:962-41347 GCF_000690535.1 Cariama cristata
GATATTCAAAAAGACCAAACTGCCACTTCCTGCACTTTGCTCACAACAACCCCATGCAACGCTACAGGCTTGGGGACGAGTGGTTGGAAAGCTGCCGGGTGGAAAAAGACCTGGGGGTGTTTGTTGACAACCAGCTGAACATGAGCCGGCTGTGTGCCCAGGTGGCCAAGAAGGCCAATGGCATCCTGACCTTTATCAGAAATAGTGTCGCCAGCAGGACTAGAGATGTGATCATCCCTTTGCACTATGCACTGGTGAGGCCACACCTTGATTACTGAGTTCAGTTTTAGGCCCCTCACTACAAGAAAGACATTGAGCTCCTGGAGTGTGTCCAGAGAAGAGCAACAAAACTGGTAAAGGGCCTGGAGAACAAGTCTTATGAGGAGCGGCTGAGGGAGATGGGGTTGTTTAGCCTGGAGAAAAGAGGAAGCTGAGGGGAGACCTTATTGCCCTCTACAGCTACCTGAAAGGAGGTTGTAGTGAGGTGGGGGTTGGTCTCTTCTCCCCGGTAACAAGTGATAGGACAAGAGGAAACAACCTCAAGTTCACCAGGGGGGGTTCAGGTTTGTTATTAGGAAGAACTTCTTCACTGTAAGAGTCATTAGGCATTGGAACAGGCTCCCCAGGGAGGTGGTGGACTCATGATCCCTTGAGATGTTCAAAAAGCGTTTAGATGTGGTGGTTCAATTCATGGTTTAGTGGGCATGGTGGCATTTGGTATACGGTTGGACTTGATGATCTTTGAGGTCTCTTCCACCCATAATGATTCTATGAATCTATGATTCTATGATTCCGTATGACGATTTGTCATACATTACTGTTAAATGTATGTTAGTTTTCTCAATGATCAGTAATATTTTTTCTATAATGAAGTCTTCCCCACATCCACCATTACATTGTTTGAATTAATTTTTTCTATTCCTTTTCCATTCTCTTTTGTATTAGTTTTTCATATTTACTGATTTATTTTCTGCTTTTACTCTTTCACCTGATTTACCTTACTCTTCCTACTGCTCATTAGAAAAGAGAACACTACATTTTTTAGTAATGGTAGCATTTATGTCTACGTTTAAGTGTTACTATTTACTGTGTCTGCCATAATTGCATCTGGAAGATAGTATTCTTTAAACTTCCCATTCTAAACTCACTAAACTTTCTGATACATTGAAGAGTGTAATTTTTCATGAATAATTGTCATTAAATGACCATATCTGGATATAACATGCTGTGTATGGAATTCTGTATATTATCCAACACAGTCAAACCTTTTATTGCAAATGTAGAGACAAGTAATTTTCCAAGAGCACATGGCATTACCGGCAAGTTATAATATAATCTAGATGTTCTTGTGTCAATTTTCCCAGAAAACATAGATTCAAACTGATGTTGAGAATGATGGTATATTAAGACATCAGATGCTGTGATTTTATATTTCATAGTAATTACATGTAGCATGACATAGATTTTCTCTGTAGCCAAAGTTTGTATAGGACAATTTGATTTCTATTGCCACATGAAGATGGAATATGTACTTTCTGTTCTAATCCCTGTAAATAATCCACCATCTGAATTTACTGTAGTGAAAAACTAATAATCTGAACCATATAGGGCAAAGAAAATAATAAACAGGAATGATTCTTTTAATTTACCTTTACATCTGTATTAAGCAGACACCTACAACTGAGGTATTTGTGTAGGCTTCTTTTATTATTAGTGGAGAGGATCAGGCGCTCAGCCTGTGATACATATAATCCTAAAGTAGATGTCTATAGTTGGTCACATAAATTCCATACTCTAATGCCTATTGATCTCCATTGGATATAAAAAAATTGAAAGTGACTAGTAAATATGCAAATATCTTGTAGATCTCTGAAGTTAGGTGAGACATCTCCTGACACTTATATGCAGTGGTATAAATATATTAAGTTACTGAATTTTTTATTGCTAGTTATTTTCAGCTATTGCAATACTTTTATTCTGTGCAAAATGTGTATCTATTATACTCTATACTTTATAAGGCTATATGGCAGAACTACTTGGTCTTTCCACTAAAAAGGTTATTGTTATAACTCAATCACATTAATTGGCAAAATATATTAGTTTAAACTTTTCACAGTTTGCATTATTTTGTGTAACAAAACACAAATTATAAAACCAAAATATGTTTTTTAACATCAAAATATTTTTGGCAATTCAGTGAATACTAAGAAAATACTAATTTCATATAAAAGTAAATCACTTCTTAAAAGCTGGATTAAAAGCAAATATAGATTTAAAAAAATGCTTATTAATAGAAAATTTCTAGAATAATTATATTTTTGTATAATTTAGTTTCAATAGAGATTGCAACATTATGAGATCAGTTTATTAATGATTATCTAGAGAAAAACAAACTCACTTTGAAAGCATTGAAACAAAATAAAAAATATGTTTTTTCTGAAGTTGTCTGGCATATCACAGCATTTTTGCTTTTTGGCATCACTTTTGCCTTCTGTCATCACTTTTTTTTGAGACTTTGTTTTCTTCAGAATCACATTTCCTTTTCTTCTATAGATCTTTTTTTCCTTGTTTCCCAGCTTCTCTAAGTTTCACCGAATCGCAGAATCAGAGTAAACAAAAGGAATCACCCTGTTCTGTCTCAGCTGGGACAGTATCTGCAGCTGGCATGGCAAATGTGAGCGTGTGTTTCTGTTTCCTTTTAAATAACAAGTAAGCTTACCAGTGGAACTAAATTCTTTAAGAGGAAAGTACAATTTTTACCCAACCTCATTCAATTGCAATAGACTTTTCAGTACCTTTCTATTATATTTATACCGGTATCTTTAGCCATAAATCTTGACAGTTGCTGTTATTTAAATGCAAATCCTTCAATAGGAAATTAATATAAAATCATGTAAAAGAAGGAAATGACAATAACTGTACAAGATTAACAGATTTCTGACTAAAGACTGTTTTCTCTAAAAATCTTTAACAGACTTTCAGATTTCCAAGTGGAAAACAAAATTAAGCCTTAGGTGTTTGTTTGACATCAGTGAAATTTATTATGGGTAATTAATTAGAGAAACCTCTCTACTGCCAAAAAAGATTCTAATAATCATATATATTGTTTGTAAAGAAAAATTAAGATGCATATTTTAAGCTCATATTTCAGTGCTGCTTGCTAGTTATTAACCAAGTACAATCAGAAAATATCTAGTAAACGAGTACTTAAAGTAGATGAAATAAGATATGAAATACAGATATTAATGAGGGAGGGAGAAGGGTTTTTAACTTCCCTTGTTGCAGTGCTTTTTGTTACCAGGCTACTCTGTCCTCTAGTCTTGATAAAACCAAGAAAGGTAAAGTGAGTAGTAAAGGCCTCAATATAAAACCGTAACTTCAGCTGCAGTTATAAGACAGTATCAATGCTTTCTATTCTTTTGACCACAATAAATCATGTTTTCTTGTTACAATTTCAGAATGACTGAGCAGAGAAGAATTTACTGAAAGTATTAGGCCGTATCTAATCTCAATTAATTTAACAATCAACAAGGCACTAATTTTATTGTAACTCTGTGCTGGCACCAAAACCAATATGATCTCAGAATATAGGATTATATGTATTGAACTATATTGACAGGTACTCCAAAATTATGAACAAATTATGATGATTTATTTAATTAAAAGTTTAGTATTATGAATCTATATTTATTGCCCACTGAAAGTATGGTTATTAACAATACTGTTGTAATTCAGAAAAGTGTTTTTTAATAATTTGTTAATGAAGGATTCATTAGTTGTTTTCTTTTACAGATCTCCTGAATGGTGCATAAATAAAACTAGTTTTCTAGTGGAGATCTAAAACTCAAACTGAGATTTGAAAATCTTTTTTTTGGACCAATGCCACTTCCTGCTGGACAATTTTTTCCTTAGTTACATTTTCATTGTCTTTCTCCTAGTGTATCTGTGTATGTTAGCAGCCTAGCTGAATTAAATGGATCATTCATGTAGATATGCAGTAGAGTTTGACTTTGAAATGGAATCTTAGATCACAACATTGCTGGTGACCTACAGACAGAAAAAAAGGCATGGCATGTTGAGATGAAAAGAGGGAAGAGGAAAGAGGAAAGAAGAAAGAGGAAAAGTGAGGCAGAACAAAGTGAAAAGAGAAAGGAGAACGTCCTTCATAGTTGCATGAACTTTGCAGGAACAGTCACAGAAACCTGCTTTTTCCTTAAATGTGTGATTACACTTAACTGTTAGATTATTACTTAACTTCTTTCCATCCTTTTTTTTTTTTGCTACACATTCCACATTGCTTATTTTCTAACACTCTTTGAGAATGGAGCAATGGGACTACATTTAAACCAGCTGTAACTCCACTAAAGACAGAAAATAACCTCCAGATTAATTCAGTTTTAGAAAATTTTCATAGATGACAATTGAGCAGAAGCACAGAAAAACCAAAATTTCTCCTATGTTAATGGACCCCCCCTACCCCACACACATATTTATATTTCTTATTTTTACCCTAGAGAGGGCCTTTACTTTTCAGGACCTGGCCCTTATACTATCATTTGCACATCCCATTTTACTGAGAGTGTGAATATTATCAACCTATAAGGTTACTTGCATTTGCATGCCCATGTTGTATTGTAAAGTGACATTTAGCAGCATTTACTTTTTTGGCTGCCATTTCCTCATCTTGCATAATACATTTTTCTTACATTAGAAGCTGAGGCACAGGAAAATTTTAAAGTTTGAGTACACCTGTGGGATGACAGTGTGATAGACATCTGTGAAATAAATGCAGACTTATGGTGAGCAGGTTCAGCTGCAACCCCCTAAAATGACATTTTATAATGTGACAGGCTTAAATGGTAGAATGTTGAACAATCAGAGAAAAACATTACATCATGTAAAAGTGTAGTACAAGGGGAAGAATGACAACAGTGTACAAAGCTGCAACTGATCCTGCTTGCCATATGGTATGTCACTTACTATAACAACTCTTACATTCCCTCAGTAAGTGCCCTTAAATATCAGGGAGTGAATGAGGCAGTACACAGATTGCAAAAGGAACTTGTAATCATATACATGATGAACTTTGTACTTTCAGGAATCATTCTACCCTTACATTAACAGAATACCCTTTAAAATGCATATATCTTAGAACATTCCCAGGGCTAGATACTTTAAAATCTGTTTGTGCAAATGGTTGAAAGCAAGGCTGCCTTAGTCAAAATAAAACAAAAAACCCTCAAACTGTGAATAAATAACTGCTGTAATTTCTCTCCCCCTCCCCTTTTAGGATACTGTGAGTTTCACACAAATACAGTTTTCATATAGTTATGCATTTTTTCAGTGTATTCTGTTCTAAGTGATCCTGTTGAGAAACCAGGTAGCTCAAGTTGTTTGAAGGATGATAATTTGCTCTTTGTCACAGATGTATGCTAAACTGTTTAACTGTTGATTATTTCTCACAATGCAAGATCTAGAGAGTCAGTTGCAAGTTTCATGCAGTAGTTTTGAAATAAACAAAGGAAGTACCTTGTTATATCACACCTGTAATTAAATTGTGGAACTCATTGCCACAAGATGTTGCAGAAGCCAAAAGTGTAATTAGATTCTTAAAAGGACTGAGGACAGACCCATCTTCTCTATTGAACACAGAAGTCTGGAACCTTTGTCTCAGAAGTCCCTCAGACTCTTACTTCTGCAAGAGCATACCAGGAGAAAGGATCACCCTAGGCATGCCTGTTCCCTGTACTCGTGTCTGTTGAAGGAAGGATGCTGGGAGATATGAATCCTTGTCCTGATTCGATCTGCTATTTTATGAAAGTATTTATATTGAACTGAATTTAGATCCAGCACTATGTTAGTAATTACACTGGATACCGAAACAGTTTGGTTTTGGGTTTGGTGTGGTTTTGGTTTTTTTCCTGGAAAAATACAAAAGCAAGCTGAATGTGAGGCAAACATGAATCATTACATTACTTATTCTTTTCAGAATGTGTGAGTTTCTAGACATAAGCAAGTCACTTTCTTTTCTGACAGGCTATAAGGGACACATTCAACCCTTTATTCATTACGTGAATAAACAATTGCATTGACATTCTTCTCTGATTTTAATATCTTCTTCATATATCTTGCAGTTCATTTGTGTGCTGGAACCATCCCTGTCCTATGGAATTATGAACAGATGACTGGAAGTTAAATATAATTTTTTACCATTTACCGTTTCTATGATCTTCTCTGTTGACAGGAAAATAAGTATTTTCCATCAATTACTTTGTGCAAAATCAACCCTTCTCCTAATTTTATGGGTAGTGTTTCTGACTGTACACTGTTACTTAAGCAAAAATCTTATTGGTTTGTCTGTAAAATTCTTTAGCTTCTTTGTCATATAGCTAGTTTAAATGTGCCACTAAGAAAAATCCTGCAGTGACAGGGAAAAAAAGTGACTTAACTATACAAGATTCTTCTATTTCTAAATTCTACAGAATAATCATTCTCTAGGTATCACTTACGGAAGCAAAAGTGGGTTGACATTAGTATCTGAGATCTGAGGTTTTACAGGGTGAGGTGTGTTCAGCACACATGCCATCACTTCTGAGGTGGTTTCTATAGCATGATGTCTACTATATTTTCTTTTCAGCTCTTTGATAAATTTTTCTTTTTTGTTTTTTTAACTTTCCAAGCTAGCGGAGTATACACCACTGAAAAACAGATAACATGGGAGATTTGTTTAGACTTCTTTGTTATCTTTGCCACAACTTTGACCTTATGCATATGAGTCAGGACACTGTTTTTTCTACTGACTGACAGATTCAATTCTTTATGAGACTTCTCTTAGTCAGTAAATGTCCCTACTCACCATGTGGCTTATAGGAATTTTGCTCATTTCAGCTTTCTCCCACAGCTCTTGTGGCCCTAAGAATTTTCTCTGATCAGCTTGTAGGATTATCTTTTTCTACAAGCTATTTCCTCTGAAATGACAGGTCTCTTCTGCCAACATTTCTGTCATCATTAGTTATGCACAATGTTGAAGAATGCCCTTCTGTTTTTTTCTGTTGCCCTTTTCCACAGTTTACTACAGTATCATTTGTTTTTTCTCTCTCTTCTTCCTCAGTAATGCACTGACTGAGCCGGAGCAACTGACCTGATGGCTTCATCATCTGAGATTGCAGACCTGTCTTTTCAGTCACGGTACTTGGTATCTGGGGATCAGGGTCAATGTCAGTCCTTGGCAGATTTTTTACATTTCAAGGTACTATCTCATCTGCATGATTTACTGATAGTTTCTCAGGAGCTGACAAAAGTGAGCTTCAAGTACATTTTCTTCAGCTGTAACATTGGAAGAAAATGTTAGGCGGAGCAAGCAGATTATCTAAACAGAGCCTGATGAGTCTGTGTCCCAGCTCATTGATCTTTCTTAATCCATGTTTGCTTAATTCATTCTAATCCACGACCTTTGCTCTCACTTTAGCTTTGTGGTGCCCCACATTCAGCCATGCATCATGCCTTGGCAGAGTGTCAGTGTGTCAGGACTCCAGGATATTATCATCCTTGGTCATTGTCAGAGAGAGAGGACCTGGACAGCAGTCAGGTTAACTGGCATTTCTTTGTGGAAGATTAAAACAATAACAGCTTTAAAAGGATTATATCTCATTAAGATTAGAATTCTATCCCTATGTAAGGGTGCCAATGCTGTCTTGTTTTTTGAACATGATCTTTGAAATTATAAAATAAATAGCAATTGAATGGTAGAACACAGCTAATGCGTCAGCAATTATATTTTAGTGTCATACAGTATTTTTGTGATAGCAATATCATCACAAGTGAGAAATTCAGCTCGTAGGTTGTAATGGAGAAGTTTGTGAAATCTATAGTGAAAGCTGGATGCTTTTATGTCCTGAATATATTATTTTCCTGAAAAAGTAGAAGACAGGGATATATAACACTGTATTTTTTCTAGATTCCTCCAATTAACATAAAGTAGCTTTTCCATTACAAGGCTTCCCCCATACTAGGACATAATAGTAAAATATTGAGTGATACTATGTAAAAGCTTTTCAACTGACCTTTCACCTTGGAAATGCAGATAATTTGCACTCCAGAGTATCACTGTGAGTCAGTATATACAGACTACTTGAAAACATAAAAGTTTTCTCTTTTTTTTTAATTTGATAGATATGCTTTGTATCCTTTAACATACATTTGGTATATACCCTTTGGAATCTTATTTATAAATGATATACTCTCCTGCCTCTCTTCATTTGCACATTTGCACATATGCAAAAAGATTGTGCTGCTTTACGTCTCTTCAGTGTACTTTAAACAGGTATTAACATTTGTATCTTTATGCCCAATGAACTTACTTGGAATGAGACTGGGCCAACATAAATGGAAATGGAGAATTAGAAGAAGCACAGGTAGAGCTGGAACAAAGGAACAACAAAAGTAGGTAAAAATGTTAGACAAAACGGTTCTGAAAAGTTACATGCAACGACTCTGCAAGCCCTGGGGTAGTTCCACAGCAACTTGAATGCATAGTACTTCGTGTAGCAAATAGAAAATGACATTTGCCAGAATCTGACCTTGACAGAATTATTTGAGTAATATTTCTAGTATGATCGAACAACTTCCTCATTCTTTTAGGCAGTAAGAGTTTTTCCAGAAAGCTCTGTCTGCTAGTTCTTATTATGCTCTCTGCTTTCATAAATGGAGGGAAAGGAGTATAGGAAATATCATTATATTTAGTTTTCAACCTTTTTATCTATGTTCTTGTTTGGTCTGCACTACATGGGTGTCTGAGCAGTTTACAAACATGAATTCCTTTACTTTTCCAGGGAAACATAATTATTGTTGAAAGAGAGAAAATATAGAAAACTGAGTCACAAAGAAACTGAAAGTAAGAGCTTTAAAGGTATTCAGGAATCTAGAAAACAAACTGAGCAGAACTGTGATATTTCAGTCTCAGAAAATGGCAGGATGATAGGCACTGAAGCTTTCTCCATTTAAGAAGAATTATTTTTTTTAATTTAACATCCTGTTACTACACATGCCAGAGAGATTCACCATCTTGGTTGTGCTGAATAGCTAGTATATCCTTTCTGCCCGAGATTTATGAGTAACATTTAGTCTGGCACAGATCACAACAGTCACAGATGTAGATACTTTTGTACTGTATCCTAATGGTTAAGTCACTTTTCCAAGAAGCAATTCCTCTGTCATGTTAGCCTAGAGAACCCCTAACCCTGCCTCTCAGAACAGGAAGAGCTAGGTGATCAATGTGCGGGTCCCTTGTCATTAAGCCTGTTGCATATTTTATACTCAAGAATAGAAGTGTTATGGGACCAGAAGAGAAGTAAGGGAGAAGAAACCTGGGCATGCATTCTTATTTCTATCATCCTAGGCACCGTGAGGACAAACCTGGCTTTTAGCTTCATTTCCCTGCACTGCTTCAGCATTCAATTCATTGAGATCTAATGTAAAATTCATAAAAACCCCACGATCAGGTTTTATAATTACTGTCTCTCAGGTCTATGCTCTGGCCTTTAAACTGCAATATCAGGTTTCCCCTTGCCTCATTTCCTTCCCCCATGTTTCTTGTAATCTTGGCTACGTATCAGCCATATCTCAGCAGCTGTTGTGGTGTGTTCCCTTTCTTATTTTGCATCCCCACATGCTCTGTAATCTGAAAGGTATATGCCTAAGAGGTAGTATCTGTATTGCCTGGATAAAAGTGATATGAATCCTCTCCTCCATTTCCTTCTATGGCTGCTGCCTTACTTTGGTTTTTTTTGAGTTGGTTTTTTTTTGGTTTTGGTTTTGGTTTTTTGTTTTGTTTTATTTTTTGTTCTTGTTTTTTTTCCCAGAAACAACTGTCATTGCTGTGTATTGCAATTTGCATGATGTTACAACTGCTGAGATGTAAAAAGAAGCAAAATTGAGAGTCGTAGCCCATAATCACCTTACTTAGGTACCCAACCATCTCTAGATACTTAAAATGAAGGACTTCAATAATTAAGACTGGAGATGCTGTAGGTTTCTCTATAGTTAGTAGAGCAAAGCAGTCTTCTCCAGAGACAACTTCTCTCTCTGGAGAGAGCAAAAGAGTCTCCAGAGGGACTCTATAGTCAACCTAGATTGTTAAGTCAGGGTTTAAAATTATAAAAGTACAGAAGGTAGGTTGGAAGATTATTAGACATTTGAATCTAGGTGAGGTGAACTCTACACACATATTAAAAAAGGCACTTGATTTTTTTATAATTGTGGTGTATAAATTATCCTAATATTGGTCGATCCTTATAAATATGCCTGATTTCAGTGGTTTTCTTGGAACTCATTAGTGTTATTTGGGTATCAAGTAATATCTCTCTTCAGATCAGTTTATGTACTGACTTCCCATGGTTCGTAAATGTTAATTTCTTCCTGAGTTCTCTTCTGACCAAGCATTTCCCTCCTAAATTAAAACCAAGCATGATTCAGTGGATTACACACTCCTGCAAATGCTTTCAATAGGCATTACAGATGAGAGGGATTCTTCTTCTCCTGCCATGAGAGTCCTTCATTATTATCTACCAGGCTGGGGACATTCCTACACTCCCCTATGTCCTTGGTCAGCCCCTCAAGATATGTGACATATGGCCACATTTTTGTGCTATAAAAAAACTTTCAGGTGGGCTGCAACACAATTGCCTCATTATTTCAGACACGTTAATTTAAAGTCCTTTCCTCAACCCTCCCGTCAATAAATACATATACACACACTCAGAGACACACACACAGAGGATGGCAAATGTATGTAAATATATGGTTTATATATACACACAAATATATATATATTTACAAATGGACCCTTGTAAAAACTATACAAGGCCCTAAAGCCAAGGACTGCTCATGCAAATATAGCTAATCTACCCTAGAGGAGACTACTTCTGAGGCTGGCTGCCAAGCATCCCTTCCTGGGCTGGATGCAATTGGAAGAGTAGATGTAGTCTGATTTGCTACAAATTGTACCCGCAACTTTTCTGTACTAGAAAGCGTTGTGTGTCATCAGGCTGTTCTTTTATCGGTTTTCTACATTTTATTTCATGTACCTTTCTCATCTTGTCATTTTATTGTAAACTCTTTGGGGTAAGGCTTATTTTTACTATAGGCTTGTAGAACCCCTTTTGATTAAGTAAGACCATAAAAATAATGCATTTCAATATGTCAACTAAATAAGCTGTAAACTAATCTAGTTAGCCAAAATAAATGTATTTATAATGTATTATACATAATTTGTTGGGAAAAAAAGTGTTCTAAAAGATACAAAGGCTAGAAAGTGCCTTTTTTTTTTTAATCCCAGAAGAAAATTTATTTATTCATTGTATACAAGCTAATTCACAATTATTTCCTTTCAAAGATCTTTATGGATATGTACATACACAGAACATGAATACCCTTGAAGCTGAGGAAACTCAACTTCTTTATAATGGGTTTCTTTTGAGCATACTGGAGACATAACTTAAACATTTGCATTCTGAGAGAGAGAACAAATGAAGGCAAATAATGAAATTTGCAACAAAGCTAAAATATGAGATACCTCTTCTGCTTGCATATCCTTTGGAAAGTGTTAGCTAATTATATTTAACATGGAATGAGAACATAATTCCCACTGTTTTGACAAGTAACAAATTGCACATTAGCACCTTGTAAATAATATTATTAAAAACAGTTGTCCTTGTCTGTAGTTTCTTCTTTGTAAGAATAAAATTAATTTGAGGCTCATCATTCACAAGATGTGCATTATAATATCAAAGCAGCAGTTTTAAGACACTGGAAACTGAAAAACCTCTACACTCTCTGCACACAGGGAGAAATTTGGTGCTGTAATAAGAAGATAAAAGGAAAGGAATGTGAAGTGTATGATAGCAGCATGATCCCTTGTGGTAATCAGATTTTCAGTCAAGATTAATTTGAGTCAGTCATTCTACTAATAATATTATCCTGACTATAATCTAACATAATATTGGTTTCCATTGAGAAATGTAAATTGTAGATTGTTAAGCATTTATAATTTTTTATTAGTTGACTAATTAAACTGAATTGCTCACTTTTTTTTTCTTAAAAAAGTCCACGCAGAGATTAATTTTAATACTTTGCATTTAAACACATCCAAAGGTGCTTCACAGTACAAATAGTAATTTGTACTGTACAAATGATCTCACAGCAGTTCAATGAGATATATTACTAGCTGTTATTTTTTTAAGGCTGTTTTTAAAGTAAAATGTTCACATCCTTCAGCAGGATATAATAACATGAACATCTATATGTTTGCAGAGTCTTTTTCAAGTCAAGGGACAGTGCTTGCTGGTAACATAGAGATTCGATCCATGCAGTAACCTTACTGAAAGATAATAACTCACATTAAAAGTAGGAAGGGTTTTTTTCCATTGACTTCAAAGGGGTCAGGTTTTCACTTAATAATGCATAATGGTGGCAGTGTCAGAGACAGCTATAGAAAGGGAACAGCCAAAATCATCAGGTATTCTATATGCCAGTGAGATGCAGGATGTACTTGCACAAAAGTTTGACATGTAGGTTTAGCTGTTACCCAATAGCATTCTTAACTTTTGTTTTCTCTCAAAATTTTTATGTGTGTAAGAGTATCTCTTCCTTCAAACGTGAGGCCAGACCAAATGCTGGATCAGTTTTGATCCTTAAATTTAAGATGCAACAGAGCAATAAGAACTTACTTTCATAGGGATGCTGCAGTGGAGATCTCTGTTGATTACACGTCATCATTGTAATCACTCTTCAGAGTTGATAAGCAAGGTCAAATGAGGCATAAGCAGGTGCGACTACAGGAAGTGAACACTCTGCAACTATACATGATATTTCATTTCCCTCTTCTGTTCAGACTCTTTAAAAAAAGCAAGGCTAAACTTTACTTTCCTTTAAACAAAAAATATTCCAGAGTAATTTATTTTTCACTTTTTAGTCCGGATTTAAACTCAGGTAACTGAAACCAGAATGTGGCCTTCATGGTTAAGCACTTTAAAAAGTGTGCTATAATTGTTAAAGATACAGTAAAATCAAACACATGGTGATCTTAGAAATACCAGACTGTATTAATCAGATCTATCCATAGAGACAGACCACTTAAAATACATGACTAAAAAAAGAAGCATGCCTACCTGAAACAAGGTCCTTGGATACAGTGCTTACCTTAGGGTGTTGCTTATGGCTCTTTCATTGAAATCAGAGATAAGGTGCTTGGCAACTCAAAAGACTGAGTCAATTATGTTCAAAAACAGTGGAACACTCATAAAGTGCATGCAACAGCTGCATGAAATGGCAATATACTGTTATTATAAGGAAAATAAAATGGATCACTATAAATGAAACACACAGAGGACTGTTATCAGCAGAATAATTGTTACATATTGAGCAATCAGAAACACCCACTTGGAAATCCTTAACGAAATGCTTAACATTTTATAAATAGAATTTCCAGGGAATTTAGAGATCAATACAACTGTCTAGCCACCTTCCACCTGTCTGGAACCATCTTCCAATAAGAATAACAGAGGGAAACAACTTAAGTAGCTTTTAAGTAGAGTTTAATACATTTTTGAATGGGATTATAGGATGCAGGAAATGCCTGTTAGAGCAGGGGATAGGAATGAATGACCTGGGAAGTCTTTCAGTATAATATCTTGTCCTCCAAAAATCTTCTTTGTTGCTTTGCCTCCAGTAAACATAGGTTCAGCACAGAAGAAAAGTTTCAACAAAACACCCTGTTGTTTAGAAGTTTTCCTAGCTAATAGTGATACTTCAGGAACATTTCATCTTCAAGTAATTCTAATATTAACCCTGTATTGGTGGAGTAGGAATCCAGATTTCATGAGTCACTATTTGTAATCAACAGCAGAGGTGTCTAAAATCAATAGCTAAAATGCTGCTATTAGAGTGAATTAGAGGCAGAGTGTGAAAACAGCAGTTGCTCTTCAATGTGCCTGTGCCAACCGAGATCAGATGAAATTTCAACATTTCTTTCTCTGGTCATCACAACTAGAATTTATATATACATGCAGTAGGAAGGCCTATGAAGAGACTATGCATTTCTGGGTTTAAATACCTGTTTATTCATCCACCTTACATGCACCTGTAAAGAATAACTACACACAGAAGGAGGAGAAGAAGCCCTCAAGGTCAAGTGCAGAGTCATGGGAATTATTCTAGCTGCAGAATGGGGAAAAAACAATTGATGCAAATTCTTCTTGGCTGATGTGCCACAAGTTTCTCATTAAGGTAATTAGTGACGCATGAACACTGTTAGACTTTGCAGCATGTTATATCCCTTAATGCTCACTATTTACTGTAGTGCCCAGAGACCCTAATAGGAATGCTGAACTGACGCAGCACAGTTGGGAGGCTGACAAGGCTGCAGTAGAAGGAAATGCCACTGCTGGACCCAAGGATCTCTCATTGCCCTCCATCTCCTGTAGAGGCTGCAGCTGCTGAGCTGGAGTAAGGGAGCAAAGCTATCATACTTGATGGGCTCAAGGGCTCTGTGCTCATGGTGCCGCACCTGGGAACTGATCTGCATGGGACTCCTTTCCTTGCACTGTCCCTAATAAAAAAGCACTGATTATTGAAATAGACCTTTTAAAAGATGAGTACTCTATTGTGCAGAGTACTGTGAAAACAAATATATATATATTTTCTTGTCTAAATTCTAAGCATTTCAGTTGTCATTCAGAAGCAGATCACCTACATGTAAATGTGACCCTTGTAAAACTGCAAAGGTCAGAGACACTTAGGACTGTCTGCTGTGCAAAGGCTGATTACACAAGCTTAAGCTGCCTGAGGGCTGCTTTAACTTATCTCACCATTTTTTCTAAAACTCAGGGGGGAAAGAATACCGTATGCTAAATCTGATTCATTCTGCTTCCCTTTCTCTTTACCCCTTCTGAACAGTCACCAAACTCTCTGTCCATTGCTGTTTGGTAAATATTTAAAGTACTTTACCATATTCACCAAAAAAATTTTCTGAAATAAGCAATGTATATATGACATAGGTTACAGAAAGAACTGTGGATCAAATGCTTGGCTGAAGATTAGAAAATGGTTTAGCTCTCAGTCTTAGTTAATTGAGACCTCTCTTCTAAGCTCTTCCTTGGTACCCCAGTATAAGTGTTAGAAGTTAATCCTTTAAGTCTAACTGTTCACCTAGTCTCTCCTTATGTCAACAGATTGTATTGTCAAAGATTTATCTCATTCTGTGATAGACGTTTAAGATGTTTCAGATAAACTGCCCTCATGAGATTCCTTTTCTTCTCAGATCTAGGCTCAGTAGGTTACTACATCTAATGTTAAAATATGTAGGTTAGATGAAATGAATTGCACAGTAAAAAGAAGTGGAATGTGATTTACATGCTTCACCCAGTAAGGGATTACAAAAAAAATGCTGGGATTTAAAGGAAAGAGTTGCCTAGATGCTGTCATCCACAAGCAGATGGTTGGCATTTTAATGTAAAGAAATAGCAGCCAAAAATATTGGTGTGTAGCCTGTGCAAATCGTGTTTCAGCACATAGACATAATGAGTAAGTAACAAGAAGTGATGCATCTGATAAAATGGTCCGTTTAATATATTAAATAAGGCAGAGTAAGAATTTCTGTATGTGTAAAAATTCCTATTTCTAGAATTACATGCTGCTAGAATGATGGAATAAATGTTACCAAGATGTTGGTTACACAGCTACTGTTGCTGCAATTATAAATTGAAAAAAAAAAAAAACAGAAAACAAAACCAAAGCCCACCAAATAAACAAATATCTGGTAGTAGGTAGTTTTAATTAACACTGTTTAATTTACACTTTAGTTTGAAATGTATTAATTTTATCATCAAATTCCTGTATGCTGTATCAATTCAGAACTCATCATTCAAACCCAGAAAAATCTCCTTGAAATGTGAATTCCACCTGGTAAATTTATCTGAACATATTTAGTGAAGAAAAATACTCAGTTTTAAATATACCCTATGAAATTGACTATTTCATCTTTGTTGTATAATACCTTGAAAATGCACCTTAACATTTTTATCTGATTAGTATGAATGATTCAATAAAAACACTTTAAATGCATAGAAACTGGACATCATATAGCCTAACCCAGCTGTCATGCAATTTATAAATACAGAAGCAACTACCCACATCTGTTCTTCTATTTTCTTTTTTCGATTTAAGAGGGAAATTGACCTTACAATCTTCAACGTGACTTCAGGTCATTGTTATTAGTGATGAGAAAATGCTGTGTTCTTCTTTTGACTGAGTCTGGCAAACCTCCCAGATATTTTACAATCACAGATTAAAAGCTCTGAAATGCTGTACAATATTTTATTTTTTCAGGTTTAGACGCTTGTTGTAGTAGCCTGTACAGCTGGCAAATAGAAATCTTTTTGCAGGAAGTCTGTGTGCTTTTTTTCAGGTAAAAGGATGTTTCTCCTTTGAGACCCTGAGTTCTAAAATAACTTGGCTGAAATAAATAAGTTACTAAGTCTTTCTTTTAGGCAAAGAGGTTAGTAATTTTCATTTAAGGAGGATGGGTAAGGGAACAGTTATCGTTATTTTTCAAGTTTCAGGAAGAACAAATATTTGTGTGGAAAATTAGAGTTTGATTGAGGTTCATTCTCAAGAAAACATGGATCCACAAACACAAAAGTATGGAACTTTCCAAAATCCCTACATGCAGGAAAATGCACATTTTTACAGCACATTTCCTATTAGCTATGATATTATTCACACATAATCCTGTTTAAAATTTTTGATGTCTAAGTTAAAAATCAAGAGTTTAAGTACCCCAATAAAACAATTTTATCACAGTTTAGCAGAATCCACAAGATTCTCCACAGGAACCTATTTGACTTGCCTTCTATCTGTCTGCAGGAATTTGGGACCCATGCAGCAAGTCTTCATGTTTAAGATAATAACTAGCAACCTGTAAGAACTGAAATAAAAATTGATACATGTGTTTATATTCAGATGGGATGCAAGGATGCTGATCCTGAGGGTTTTGTTCTTATCTCCACCTTTTGAAACTGCTTGATTTTGCACGGTACTAAGAGAGAAAGATATTCTTATAGCTGGTTAAGATAGCACACACACATGATTTTGGATCAGGGACTAGAACTGAGGTTTCTACTTTTTCACAACTATTAGGCAAGAGAGTCATGCTTAGAAACTTTCTTGGGTAAAATGAGTATTTAACAATACTGAAAGAAGGCAAACAAATCTTGCAAGAAGAAAGGTACTTTGTCTTTCCATTGAAATGGATTGTTGTTAAATGAGCAATTTTAATAATTTTGAACAGAAACACTAAAATAAATATTGACTCAGAGATAAAGATCTGAAATTTAACAATACAAAAGCAAAACTTTTTTTTTGTTAAGCAAATATGTCATCTAAACTGATTGCTTTTACAAAACATTGCTAATTTCTTTAGAAAACAACATAAAATTGCATCAGATGTCGCAGCATCCCTGCGTTTGTCCCTCTAGGAAGAAGGGAGAAGAGTAAGCCATACTGCAGATATTTAGGAAAGCACATTCATTTGCTGTAAGCAACTTCTTATGAGTCTTCTTTTATACAGCCTCCTTGGAGAAAGGCAGGATAAACACACAGGCTTTGTAGTATGATTTTAAGACCAGTAAATTCAGTGCTGTTGAGCTGTAGGGGTAGCAAGATCAAGGACTCTCTGTTGACACAAAATCTGCAATGAGTCACCACAACTAGTCATCTTCCATTATAAAATGGGATTATCATCTCCCATCGAAAATATGGAGTTACTATAAGGAAGCAGAAGAGTTAACCAGAGAAGTTCCAGCAGACTGGAAGTTAACAAATGTAATGCCCATCTACAAGAAGAGTCGGAAGGACAATCCGGGGAACTACAGGCCTATCAGCCTGACCTCGCTTCCAGGCAAGATTATGGAACAGATCATCCTGAGTGCCATTACACAGCACGTGCAGGAAAATCAGGGGATCAGGGCCAACCAGCATGGATTTATGAAAGGAAGATCATGCTTGAACAATCTGGTTTCCTTTTATGACAAGGTGACCTGCTTAGTAGATGAGGGAAAGGCTGTGGATGTAGTTTATCTAGACTTCAGTAAAGCATTTGACATGGTTTCCCACAACATTCTCCTAAATAAATTGACTGCTTGCGGCTTAGATAGGTGGACTCTTCACTGGGTGAAAAACTGGCTGGATGGCCGAGGCTGCATTGGGTGAAAAACTGGCTGGATGGCCGAGCCCAGAGAGTTGTGTTCAATGGAGCTAAATCCAGTTGGTGACCAGTTACTAGTGGTGTTCTTCAGGGTTCAGTTTTGGGGCTGGTGCTGTTTAACATCTTTATAGATTATCTGGACATGGGGATTGAGGGCACCCTCGGTAAATTTGCCGATGACATCCAGTTGGGTGAGAGTGTCGATCTGCTGAAGGATAGGAAGGCTCTAGAGAGGGATCTGGACAGGCTGGGTAGATGGGCTGAGACCAACAGCATGAGATTGGACCTGCCAACGAGAACAAGTCCTGGGTCCTACACTTCGGCCACAAAACCCAATGCAGCGTTCCAGGCTGGGGGAAGAGTGATTAGAAAGTGAACAAGCAGAAAAAGACCTGGGGGTGTTGGTCAACAGCCAGCTGAACATGCCAGCAGTGTGCCCAGGTGGCCAAGAAGGCCAATGGCATCCTGGCTTGTATCAGGAATAGTGTGACCAGCAGGACCAGGGCAGCGATCGTCCCCCTGTACTCAGCACTGGTGAGGCCACACCTCGAGTACTGTGTCCAGTTCTGGGCCCCTCACTTCAAGAAAGATGTTGAGGTGTTTGGAGTGAGTCCAGAGAAGGGCAACAAAGCTGGTGAAAGGTCTGGAGGGTAAGTCTTATGAGGAGCGGCTGAGGGAGCTGGGGTTGTTCAGCCTGGAGAAGAGGAAGCTGAGGGGAGACCTGATTGCTCTTTACAACTACCTGAAAGGGGGTTGTAGCGAAGTGGGGGTTGGCCTCTTCTCCCAGGCAACTAGCAATAGGACAAGAGGGTATAGTCTGAAACTGCTCCAGGGGAAGTTCAGGCTAGAAATGAGGAGGCATTTCTTCACAGAAAGTGTTGATATGCATTGGAATGGGCTGCCCAGGGACATGGTGGAGTCACCATCCCTGAAGGTGTTTAAGAAAAGACTGGACATGGCACTTAGTGCCATGGTCTGGTTGACATGGTGGTGTTAGGTCAAAGGTTGGACTTGATCCCAGAGGTTTCTTCCAACTAAATCGATTCTATGAATCTATGAAGGGTTCATGGTGTCATCCAGGAACTGAATCATATGTGCTCAGTGAGGAAGACAGAATAGTCATTACCTAGTTGTTTACCATGAAATATTTATTATAATTCTGAAATGTGCTAGTAATGTAGTAGTATAGACAGCCCCTTAAAATTTAAAACATCTTAAAACTCTAGAATAAGGGTTTATTTTGCAAAATTAATAGATTACTGAATATGCACTGCACAGTACTTTTATTACTTTTCCCACAGCTAGCTGTTATTTAATAAACCCTGCTATTAATAAGCAGAGATTAGGTCTAACTTAAACTTACAAAAGACAGGGAATTCAGAGTTCAAACTTTTCATTCTATCTTCTACTTGAACCTTTGTGTCTTGATATTGCAGGGGCCTGGGAGCCTTGAGCAAGTATCGTTTACCTTTTATCTTTTACCTTATACCACAATACCTGTTCAGCAAAATATACAAGCATGCAGACCTGTAATTGTCATTGCTAGTGGTAGGCCATAAACTTTGCACTGTTTGCATGGCCTCAGGACTGAGGTTTGTCACACCTGTTCTGCATGATCTTGTCCTGTCTGCAGCTTTACTTCACTTGGTTTAGCTGTCATAGCAATTTCTCTAATTGACGAGGTGTCTAGAGCTGATTTGTTTTATTTTTGTTGTCTGTGTGTGGTGAAACTGTTGTTTTATATAGCTAGCAGAAAGAAGCAGTTGTTCTATGCAGAAAGAAATATTTATGGTACTAAGGTAACAACGTAAGATAGAGAAATACAGATCTGGTACAACAGCAGAGGGTTTGAGAAATGGGGGCACAGGATATGGTGTAGGGATGGGCATGAGGTGATAAGAAATGGGTCACAGGATGGCACCTCAGACCCCACAGTTATAAACAACTCACCCATGGTCAGTTACAGAAAGGCAGATCTGGGCAAAACTGGTTTTAGGGATAAAAAAAGAACAAAGAAATAATATCTACCCATATGTAAAGAGTACCACATATAGTAAATTTGGATGTAATGTGGAGCTGCAGACCAGTAAAAAAACAGCAGAGGTATAAAAGCAAGTTAGTGAACATAACAATTACCCTAAGTGAACCCTAGAGTGAAGAAGAAGAAACCATCAACGTAAACATCATATTGCTCCCAGTGAAGGACTCCAGATGCTGACAATTCACCATAACAAAACCCTCCCACATCCTCCAAGAAATAAAACACTGACCCTAAGATCCCAAGGACCAGGGCAAGAGTGAGTGTAATGCCAGAAAAAAGGATAGAAACCAAGTGCATGTACATCAATTTTAATTACATCATTATTCTTTCTTTTTCTATTACAATTAAATCTGGACTAATAATGATTATGCTGTTAAGATTTCAATTATACTAACAATAAATTCTTGGTTTTATATGTATATAAAGTGTGCCTGTTCTTTATCCATAAATATTCTGAGTGTTACAGACACTGACTAGTGAAGTAGAAGGAGGTAAAGCAACAAGTTATAAGGGTCAGAACCAGAACTGTTCCATATGGTCCTCATTGCATTACTACTGCTTTGGATAGCCAGTTTTAATACTCAGATTCAAAGGTAATGGCTTTAAAATGCCTTAGTTGTGTACTAATTTTTTCTTGTATCATTCTTGCACTAGGAAGCAATGGGAAAAAAAAAAAAACAAACTACCATAAAAGATGTGATGGTATTACGTCACATTATTTTTCATAGAGTCATAGATTCATAGATTTCAATTGTTTAGCCACAGAGAGCTGGTTGCTTGGGCAACACACTGGATTTGAAATTCAGATTCCTTGATTTTGCAACAAATCTTCTATGTAACCTAGGAATAGTCATAAATATTTCGCTGTCCATTTTTTAACTTTATTTCATGCCACCTTTGTCCCTGGCATTTAAATTTTTTTTTTCTTCAGTTCTTTTGCATAGTAATGTTTTTCTTTTTGTGGGTTTTGTTTGTTTGGTTGATTGGTGGCTTTTGGGACTTTTTTTTTTTTTGGTACAAGACTGATTAGGAGGAAGATCTGGTGTTGACTAGTTTCAGAAAGTGCACGGAAGAAGAGTAGATGTCTGGTTGATTATCATAAGGTATTCTAGTGATACTGCTCAACACCCTATTCAGCAACCTCTCTCAAATATTTTTGCTAGTGAATAAAGTCTTAAAAAGTCAGTATCTGAAGGCAACACCTCTATTTTTCTTATATCTCTGTTGACAAGGATCTGTTTGGCCTTGAATCCAGGACATGAGATTGCTAATTCATTAATGATGATGACAATGAACTGAAATGTGATATAAATTACAACTAAATTATTTAATACTGAAGTATACAGCACAAAGAAATAGGTTCTTTTCTAAAAAAAAAAAATTAGGAAAAGTAATGCTTTTTATTTTATCAAGATCTTCTAGAACAATCAAAACTAAATAAAAAGAATATTTTTATAATGCATGTGTTCAATAGGATTTTTATAGTATTTGAGACATAATTAATGCCCACTTTTTATTACCAAAAAAGAAAAGCAAATGTCATATGTTCAAAGGAACTAGAATGAAGGATCCATCATTAAGTGAATGAGGCACTTTGATTATCCATGGGTCATTAGTTCAATATGTTCTAATGGCTCCTAAAGAGCTGTTGCACACTCAGAGTACTTACTAACTTAGTTTATAATGCATCAATACAGAAGAAAAAATATCAATATGAGAAAATCATATTGGTAGGTCTATAGCTGATTCAGAATATTTATGTCCACTTTTCAGTTATTACGTGCCTGAAATACTTATGTTTTATTCATGGCACCAGCTATTCCTCATGGTGACACGACACAGTCATTGTTTGAAATTGTTACTCCTTTCCACATTTTTTTAAATTTATACCACATAAAATCCAAGTTGTCAACTTCCAGAAATCATATTGGCTCTTTTAAATGTGCAGATTAGGTGGATTTTACATGGCCATGTGGAGGAAAATAGTCCAGAAAATTCCTACTCACTGACCTAGGGCCCTTTAGGAGTCTTTGCCTTTCAGCGTCTTAGAGGCTTACATTTTTGGTGAGAGATTACAGACTTTAACATTACTACTACTGCAATACATGCCAATTTTATTCTGCAATCTTGTGTGTTCTTCACGTGAATGTGGAACATCTAATAAATCTGGAGCTTCATTCTACTTTATTATTAACTTTTTAATCCATTCTAACCTTTATTTTTACAGTTATTGCACTACGGTACATACAGGATCACTGAAAAATACTTTACTGCGTTCCTCTTCCTTTTATGTCCTTTCATGTCCTAAAAATTATTAAATAGGGTATCTCATGAAAGCACACACCTAAGTAAGGGAAACGCACATAGTCACATACCTTCAGAATATCAAAAAGATAGCATTATCATTTTTCCCAGGTAAAAGAAGGCGGCAATTTCACACTGAAGTGGTGAAAATCTTTTCATGGGATCATGGAAACATACGATAATTAAGCTTGGAAGGGACCTCAGGAAGCCATGTATTTCAACTTCCTCTTCAAAGCAGAGTCAGCTCTGAGATCTAACTAGGTTACTCAGGACTTTGCCTAGTTGAGTCTTAAAGATTTGCAATGGTGTGACTTCTCTGGAGAACCTGCTTCCCCACTTGACTATCTTCATCATGAAAAAGCTTTTCCTGACATCTAGCCTGAACGTCTCTTGTTTCAACTTATGCCCACTCTCTTTGTCCTACCACCTTGCACAGCTGTGGAAAGCCTGATTCTGTCCTCTTCATTAACTTCCTCACAGGTAAGGGAGGGCTGCTGTTAGCTCTCCCCAAAAAACGTTACTTCTCCAGGCTGAGCAAGCGCAGTTCCCTCAGCCTGTATAACTTTGATACTATTAATGAAATTTTGAAAATTTGTAAATGTTCAGTAAACCTTAGTTTTAAAATAATTGGATTAACATGAAACAGCCTTAGACTTAGATTCAACAAATGATTTATGATCTTACCTGCTGTGAAAGCTTTTGCCATCTAATGTTAGCAGTCAGAAGCTGAAAGCATAAATATTTTGTTGGATCTGCGCCTTGGCATTTTCCTTGTTTGTTCTCACTTTTCTCTTAGTCATGCATCTACCCCAATTACAGTTACTTTTATATTATATGCTATTCATGCAATCATTTTCCCAGAATATGCCCTTTTAATTCAAACCAAGTAATGCATTCGGTCCTTAAAATGTGTGTAGTCTCAATCAGCAATATATGATTTGCTCTCAGCATAATATGCACCCAAAGAGTATCTATGAATTCTTTATTATGTCTCTTCTCTCCAAGATCTGTCAACTTCTTCCTGTCCTTCAGCAATTCATCAGTTCCTTGTTCCCGTCTCAAAGGAACTGTAATTTCTATACTCTTTTATCTACCACTTCTCCAATTCCATTGTCTCTTACCCCTAGGACTATTTTCCTCATATCTATCAATCACAGAGTTATTAGTCCTTCTACTTTCTACCTGTCCAGCCGTCACAGCAAGATCCAGTTGTTTTCTTAACCCTGAATGTTTTTATAGAACTTTCTCTAGGACAGCTTATCAGAAATCAGCAAGAATAAATGGCCTACATCAAGCCATCTGCTATTGCTGTCCACCATCATGGTCATGGCATTTCAAGAAGTATGCTTCATCTCTTTCCTGTTTCCTGCTGGAGAAAGGGAACTTAATGCCTTCACTTATTAGCCAGCCAGGAAAAAGGGATTGTCTGCAACAGCAGTGCAGAATTGTCATCAGTTGGACCTTTCCTCCTCTTTTCCCACAACACGCTATTGAAGACTGACGCAAAGGCAGCATGGACGTGTTGGAGCGAGCCCAGAGGAGGGCCACAAAGATGATCAGAGGACTGGAGCACCTCTCCTATGAAGACAGGCTGAGAGAGTTGAGGTTGTTCAGCCTGGAGAAGGGAAGGCTCCAAGGAGACCTTCTAGCAGCCTTCCAGTACTTAAAAGGGGCCTGCAAGAAGACTGGAGAGGGATTTTTTACAAGGGCATGTAGTGAAAAGACAAGGGGCGATGGCTTTAAACTGGAAGAGGGAAGATTTAGATTAGATATTGGGAAGAAATTCTTGACCATGAGGGTGGTGAGGCACTGGCACAGGTTACCCCGAGAAGTTGTGAATGTCCCATCCCTACAAGTGTTCAAGGCCAGGCTGGATGAAGCTTTGAGCAACCTGGTCTAGTGGAGGTTGGGGGTGGAACTAGATGATCTTTAAGGTGTCTTCCAACCAAACCATTCTATGATTCTATAATTCTGTGATTTCTCATTTCTCTAACTTTCTGACAGTGTTTCTCTGCACACAAAGGGTGACCGGGTCCATGAAGTCATGTCATACCCTCTTGCATAGGTATTCAGGAACAACTGAGAAGGGACTGGGGGTGGGAAGAATCCCCACTATCCCAAACTGGAAGACATACTTTGCACTAGTAAAGATCTAATGTCATTTAAATGCCCCTCAGAGCAATGTAGAGACTGGTTTTTACACCAAGGCAGAGTACTACGTTGTTATGCATGACAAAGAACACAGGTTCAACTCACAAGCTAGCCTTCTGGCTTTTTCATTTGTTTTTTTTCCAGTAAATTATTTATTTAATTTCAAACACCTTAATTAAAAGTGCATGCTTTTGTCACTCTGACTTGTGTTTTTGTCCAGGCTTAGTATGGTACAATTGATACTAGCCCAGTATGAACTGCTGTTGAGTCTACTAAAGAGACACAGCATAGTGCGATGATGTTTGTTTCTGATGAGATTTAATGGCTATTTGACTTGGCAACTGCTTTCTGAGACATGGTTCTCACAGGGGATCTCTCAATTTCAACAGCTGCAGTATAGGTTTTCTCTCTGGTACTGAGTGTCAAACATCTGCTCTCCCCTTATCTTTCCCTTCCAGTTTTCCCTGTCTTTGGCATAGCTTGCTGTGGGCCAGGAGTCCCCTTTTTCCTCCTTCAGGACTGTGACAGCAGCTCTTTTTTGCTCAGGCCCACTATGACCAGGAATTTGTAGATATTTCTGGAAACATGGGGAACTACTCTAACCTGCCCTTTCCATTTTTGCCACTACTGCATTCCTCTCCACAGTGATCCTTCCAGTGCCAGGAGTGATCCTGAAAGTGCCACAGGAACCATCAGCTGGTGAAGGGATGAGTCAGCTCCAGCATTTGTGCAGCACTTATCTTTGCACCCACATGTTCCTGTGGCTGCATTTTCACTCCAGTCTACTTCCCTATTTCCTAACATACTGTATTGCCCTGCCCCAATTCTGCCTTCTCCCCTTACACAACTTATTAAAATGGAGCACTGGACAATTATTTGTGTGTTTAGTTTTTCATTTTTGCTAGTTCAACACAGAATTTAATATACAGGTGTTGCCAACTTAAATTTCTATTTCCTTCCTTTAAGGGCCTTTCTGCAGGGTCAAATTAAAATTTTGCATTACTTGGTCCTTACCTTGTTACTGATATTTTTCTCTCAACTTCGCTACCCTATTTTTGAAAAGGAATTTCATTCAATATACCTTAACCTCTGGAGCAAACCTCTAATAGGAAATGTGTCTGTGTATTTTATGAGGAGAAAAATGGATTCAGCTCTATGTACAGATTTTAGTTTCAGGTTTCCTCAGGAATGATTACAATTGCTTTCATAGCCCATACTTGGTCTCCTTTTCACCCCATTAAGTCATCAAAAGAACCTGTAAGGAAATAAAATACCATATTTTATTGTAATTTATGAGCTTATTTGAGGGTTTGTATAAATATATGAGACTCCATTACCTCTTATTAGCAGAATGAACTCTGCCCTCTACTAGTTATGTTTAGGACTGGAATTTGGATGGATGGCAGTTTTCCAGTAAACCAATATCTGCGAAGGCTCTCATCTCTGACAGGCTCAGGCATCTAAACTTTCATTAAGGCATAACAAACAGACTTTCAGACCTTGAGTTTTTACAAATAAGTGTATTTGAAAAAAAAAATCTGAGTAGGAGGTTTAAGATACTTAAATGCTGCTATGCATAGAAAATCCAATCATATAGTTAGACAAACAGACATGGAAGTAGTGGTGAAATGCTGAGCAGATGGGGGAAGAGGACATATGTGCCTAAGTGGGCTCTGCAGAAGGGGTTTCAGAAAAGTGTTATGAGCCAAAAGTTGATTTGAGAATAGCGGGGCATCACGCTGGCTTATTGTTTCTTAATATCAGATCGTAGTCTTGGCTGATGAATACAGCAATACCTTCCAGTATTTGGCATTTATTTTGGTGACATTTTAGTGTGTAGATTCAGACAGCTTTCCTTACATCTAAAGTGTTGTCTAAACTTTTGATGAGAAACATCATAGATCTTCAGAACAGCTCCAGAAAGGACCCCAGATATTCTTATGGAATCCACTTCAGCTGAATCACACTGAGATACAAATTAATGACTCTGTAGGAAAAAAAAAAAAAAAAAGCCTACACTCTTTTCTAGTTTTCTTGCTTTTTTGTATCAGATCTTTCTCTTGAATAAAGCCAGAGATGACAGGCCTTTCTAATGACTGCTCACTTTTGCTCTGTGCCTTTGTTGGGAAAGAGCTGATATCAACTCCTTAATCCAATTCAGATGTTTCAAGTAGAGAAATTATAGTCTAAGAAAGAAGTGCAGCAGAGATATTCCTCTGCGAACTAACCAAACCTGGGGTAGAAACAATAGTTAGGTAATTACTGCTTTATTTTTACATCAGAAATTATATTCAGTATTCTATATGTTAAACTCATATGCTTTTTTCTTGGATCAACAGAAAGAGAAATTTCCAGAGACTGTCATATGTTGGAGGAGTATTTAAATGAAGATATAAAGAATGGTCACCTTGATTACAGAAGGGAAGCATTTCCCAGATGTTTTGGCTTGTGAAAAGTTAGATTTTGATTGTGGATCAAGAATGATATTAGAATAAATGCCTATTTGATATTAATCATGATAAAAAATATATACTTTGTGGCTAAACTCAGCCACAGAATTTGAATGTACTTTTAAGACTCAATTTTTCTATCACCTATTCTATTCTGAAGGCAGCCTAGCAAAAGGGTGGGTTCACTAACACTGTAAACTTGCTGAAAATGCTTTACAGTGTCTTGCACTATGCTTATCCAGAGAAAAGGACTACCTTTGGATTTAACTGGAGTGCTCTATGGTGTCTTTAGAGGCCAGCACATTGAAGTTTTCCTTTTTATCTGCACAGGAAGACACAGACATGGTACTTACAACAAAGTCTGTGGGAAGATTCACCAAGATCTGCTGGAGAAAGAATCTCAACAAAGAGTCAGACAATAGGGAAAAGCCTCTCTCTACTTTTGCTGACCAGATTGTGTGTAGAATTCACATAGAGAGACACAGTGTATAAATAAGGCAAGGGCAGCACATTTATCGCAGAAGTTGGTTTGTCTATTGATGTTGCCTCTGTAGCAGTCTCCTGACCGTATGCCAAATAGCTCCTGGCAGATGCTCAGCTCAGTGAGCCTACATTCCTTAGCAGCTGCAGTTTAGCAAATACTTGTAAGAGACAGAGACAGACTGTGAAGCTACTGGTTTGGAAAGGATCTTACTTCAGAGGTAGATGATGATTCCATGTAGAAAACAAATGACAGCTACAGGTTCAAACAAGCAAAGATGCTCTTGTGCAGACCATGCTGATCTTTGGCATAAGGGACAAGTAATTAGTCCCAAACAATGACACTACTCTCAAAAATACAATTCCAAAGTGAATTCTAAAGGTTGTCTTTCAGAAGGAGGAGCAAGTGCTCTAAAAGTACAGTGATACTCCTAAATCTTAGCTAAACTGTAGGAATATTACATGTTACAAATAGGATTTTGAAAAGCCATACAAAGTCTTTTAAGGTGGAGCTCTAGTTCCTGTTGTTTTCTATGTAATACATGAGTTATAATAAACTGTTAGTATACGGCACATGATATTTTTACACCCAGTCCAGGATTTTTTTAAAGTAGCCGGTTGATTCTTGGCAATGATATCAAGTTGCTCTTCAGGATGTCAGCTAGTGTTTCAGCTGGCTTTTTTCCAGAACAGACAACTTTTCAGACTCAATCTAGAAAAGGAAGTTGAATATTTCGTTTGAGGAAGAGGAAATATTAACTTGAGCCACTCAGAAGTGATTTGTGGTCCTCTTAAGGACTCTGTCTGAGGCAGCTCAGAGGGAGGACTTAGAAGGGAAGACACTTGACACAGAAGAAGAGGAGTAACTGATCACAGGAAAACAGTCATAAAGTCTGGCAACCAAGGGTAAATGTGGAAAACAGCAAGAATCCATCACGATCACAGAACTTGGCCCTAAGTGCAGCTGTTATTTGTTGTGTGAATTTTATGAGTATAGAGTGCTAGAACAGAGTACCTAGTGCCTGAAATATGCTCCCCAAGATATAAGAATAAACTTACGTGTCGTCCAAATCAGATTTCTTCAGACCCAGTGACCAGATGTTTACTTCACCATACTCTGGCAGACAGGGGAATAAATCCTTGTAATGATCTGATGTTAGCATCTCAGTGCAGAACAGTAACATTCCTTCCATTTTCCACGTGCAGAAATGTGCCCTCAATACACTGTGGAAGACATTGATGTTACAGATTTCCAAAAATCCTTGTGAACCCACTGAAAAGGAGAAATAATGGTGGACCATAAAGTCATTACACAGGAAGTAAGGCAGTAAAAGCTAATCATTTTCCCAACTTAGGTACTGTTTAATATAAATGCTTGTAAACAACATTTAAAGTGGAAAATTCTCTCCTGTGCTTTCTTTTTTTTCTAACTTACCTATTATTGAGATTTTTTATCTTTAATGTTTTCAGAATAACATTGTAGTCACACATTTTCAGTTGTCTTTCTGTGAATCTATCCAGTTGAGTCATTCAAAATGTATTTTTGCAGTTATTCACATTCTGACATTAATCTTCAAGAAAGCCTAAGTTAGATCTATCCTGAAAAAGACTATTTTTTATAGACTTAACTTTTGTTATTTCCTCTTTTGCATGGTTTGAAATTCTCTGATGAGGTGTAATTACTACTGTAAATTGTGCAAGATCTGCCCCCTGCACCCTCTGCTGTTCCCCCCAAGATGTTTAGATTCTTCTGCCAAATTGATAAAAGTAGAGAATTGTGAAGCGCTGTTTGTCTGGCTATGGCTATCCCATAAGTACAGCTGTAAGAGGTATGATCTGTCATATTTTAGTTAGAATGGTAACACAAAACCTAAATGATGATAATTTAAATGTCAACAATATCAAGATCAAAGCACAAAAGAAGGAAGAGAAATGATCCTAATTATACTTTAAGATTATAGACTCACAGAGGCAGATTGAAAAGCATTTTGAGAGGTCTGATAGTTTGTCCTCAAGACAGGATAAACTAAACTTAAATCTTTCATGGTAACTATTTCACTAACTTGTTTTTGGAAACTTCAGCTGGATGGAAATTCCACAATATTCCAAGACAATCTTCACCCTCTGTACAGGTCAAAAGTTTTTTCTTGTGCCTAAACTAAATGTAATTTTCTACAATTTAGAATCAGTACTTCTTGTCCATGCTACACAGGCAAGAAAATCAGCCTTCGTTAACAACCTTTCCTATATTTTGTGACTGAAAAATTTTTGTATAATGAATTTCTCTAGATTCTTCTTTTCTTATACATTAGATCAGTCTTAATGAGGTAACCAAATGGAGTCTTTTCATGCAATCAGGACGGAATTCATCTCAGACTGTGTAAGCTTAAATGTCTAAACGTGTCTGTTGGGTCTTTGACACACACAGTTGAAATGCTGTATTTAGACATATACAGGGTCATGTGAGTCCACAATAGCCACTGGAAATGTAAGGCCTGATTTAGCTGCCTGCACATAGGTGCCTAATGTCATCTGAAGTACCCAATGTGTCTGAAAGATCCAGATGGGACTGATGACACAATACCAATGAGAAACCTGTGCTTTCCTGAAATGGCATCTTGAGGTCACTGAATCAAGCCCAGTGTAGCCTGGAGAGCTATTCATTGACAATGTGAATACACCTGCTTTCAGGTGAGCTAAATAGCCCTCTGGGCTCCATTGGCTGTATTTATTTAAGACTCAATTCAGTTACCCACATATGCAGATGCCAAGGACCATCTGAGATGCCCTAGCATACCTGAGACATGCAGATGTAACCCCAAGGTATGACACGGTGACATGCTTTTCTGGAGGGTCTGCTGGAGGGCAGGCACAATACCATAGGGTGTATCACACCATGCTAGATGCCCACTGTATGTCACTAAGCCAGACAGTACATCACTATTTTTCAGCAGCACTGCTATCTAACTCGTTAATTTCAATGTACTTGTGGTTATTTATCTCTACTTTAAAGTGATATTTTACTCTTGTCCCATTTTGAATTGCACTCTATTTACGTTATATATTTTCTCCTTTTCTAAATCATTTTGAATTCTAACCCTGTGCTTCAATGTACTTGCATCTACTCTGAGTTTGGTATCATCTGTAAATTTAATAAACATTGCCTCTATTCCACTGTCCAGGTAATTAATGAAAATATTAAATAGTGCCAGTTTCAGAACAGACTTCTGTGGAACTTGACACAGCTTTCTATTTTGACACTGCACCATGATACCTACTTTTTCAGCATGGATCTTCAGCTAATTGTACATGCAATTCACAATATTTTGATCTAGATGATTTTTCACTCATTCTGTAGTGAGAACATGATGTCTGGCAGTGTCAAATACATTACTTACATTATGGTATATGACAACAAATCTTTTTCTCCCTTACTACAGATCAAAGTTTCTTTGGAATGACATAATTCATTCTTGACAGATCTGTGTTGACTGTTACTTAGCCTCTTGCTATCTTCTATATCCTTACCAAAAGACAGTCTGTCCCAGCAGTTTTATGAGTTTGAAAGTATGATGATAGCCCTATAATATTCTGGCTATTTCTTCTTGTAGTTAAGCTTTGTGTTTGTCCTCTTAATAATCTGGAAACTTAACTTTCCTGCACTAATATTTTTTATTACTACATCAGGTTGCATGCTAGATGCCTCAGGGTAAATTTCAGCAGGTCTAGATGAATGATTTACAAACTAGTAGGATATTTAATTTCTTAAATATTAGAACTTCATTCCAGGCTTTTTTAGATAAAGGTGTTTTTTAAGACTTTTTTGTTTTGTTTTTCCCAATGTAAATACTGTCATTGTACAAACAGAAGGGAAAGCTTGAATCTAAAAGAAGCCTGAAAGAGGGATGTTTTATTGTTTTATCCTTACATTTTTTGTAAAAGACAGATGTTTATAAATTTCATTAATAGTATTAATATTGCTAACAGTTGAACAATGTTTGTTTTTAAACATAAAACAAAGGTCCTTACAAGTGAAGTATTGGAGGAAATATCTAACCTGCTAAAAATATTCTCTGTAGTAATGTTCTAAAATAACAAGCTTGTAAATAATAAGAAACATTGTATACATAACACTAAAGCAATGTTAAGACTGGGCCAGGCTTACTTTAGTTTTCTGTGGAACAAAGAAAATGAAAGCACAAGGAGAAACTCAGACAGGAATGAAATAAGATGGTCTTATCAGCACAAAGTTGTCTGGTGCATACCAGATTCTCCTAAAGATGAAACGCAAATAAACAAACAACTGCAGATAACACTACATCATCTAAACAGACTGGAAAACAAACTGTTGTACGGCCTGGACAGTCTGTTATACACTCGAGACAGATCATAAACAAAACCAAGCTTCTGCAATTCCAAAGGAAAAGCCGAGCTAGGATTATATATGCTTTAGAATTTCAGTATGCAGAAAACAAGAAATAACTTATTAACTCTTGCTGCATAAATATCTCGGGAAGCATCCTGATAAAAAGGAATCCTTCTGCCACATTTGGGTATGAATATAGAGAACAGAAATTCAAACAAATTTTGGATTATGTATAAATAATATATAATTTGAAAATGCTGCCTTTCCAAGTGAACCTTGGGATACTGATGTCATGCAAATATTTCCATAAGGAAGGAATCACCCATAGGTGATTCCAGTTAGAAGCGAATTAAGGGATTTGCATGTTATGTTGTCAGAAACAATCTGCTGAATTTAGTCCAAAATTTCTGGGTAAACAGCAAGAGACAGTGTGCAATTTACTGTAAGGCGTTGGAATGGATTGGAAGAGCTCGTTTCCCGTTCTGTGTCAGTCCTACTTGCTATAATATTAAAGAACTTAAGTAGATAAACTACTCAGTATGCCTCAAGTTTTTGATCCCTGGAGGAAAAGAGAAGAATAAGATGTCTAATACTGTCCCGAATGAAATGTGAAATTTTATTTAGACTGAACTGTCAGGTACTATGAACTTTTAAAAAAATAGAAAAATTCACCTAATCAATGGTTTCATTAGATAAATAACAAAGAATTTCTCTTCTTATACTCACGTGATCATTTGGTTATGTTACATTAAGTACTTTTGAGAGCGCATTTTTTGGAATTTGAAACTCTATAAATTGCTTAAAAGTTTCTTTTCTACTTTTTACTCTTTGAATGGTTTATTTGGTTTTAAAAGATAGAGACTGTAAACTCTAATCAGAACATTTTCATCTCAGTGTATTTCTTTATAATACATTCTTTCATTTGAGCGGTAACATTTGAAAGGAAAATATAGTGCAGGAAAGTTTTTAATAATGAGGCTTTATTTCCCAAACTTTCCAGTCATTTATGACAAAAATCATGAGAAAGACATAGAAAGAGATGGAAGAGAGGGAGAGAAATGGAAGGAAGTAAAGCTGAACTGATCCATTCTCCTTTAAAAACACGTATTTTGGCACATTTTTGTTTTGTAAAAAAGACCACGAAAACACTTAGTTTTCAGTCCAGGGTAGAAGTATAAACATGTTAAATATTACAAGTTTTTGCAAAACAGAATTGTTGTTCTCCAGCTTGCCCTGTTACCGACATCAGAAAATTCATTCAACTACTTTAACATAGCTCTTGTCCTAACAGGAACTGTGCTCTAAGAAAGAATGCAAGTATGCCAAGAATAAAGTTTTTCAGATAAAGCATTATTTTTTGCAGCCCACAAGATAAAGACTTTCACAGAGAAAGACGCTTAAAATAACAGTATGATTTATAGGGTACAATGATTATTATTGTTTTATCATTTTGCTGGGATAACATAAAAATTGATTGTAAATCAAGAAGAGGATTACACATTATCTGTATTCATACTATCAGGGGATTTCATTATAAATTAGAAAGAGTTTAGTTTTAAGCACATGCTTTTTCTTTCTTCCTTTTTTTTTTTTTAATTCTTTTCCTGTAATATTTTATGTCTGCATATAGAATAAATGAAAAAAATTTAACAGTATAATATCAACATATAGGAAAGCAATTTTTAGTGTAATTGACATACAAGTAATTCAGTAGTTGTTTATATACCAATCTTATTGATGGCTGCACTCTGCTGGACTTCTGATTGATGTTCTTTGATTGCTTTGATCAGCATAAATCTGGATTTACTGATTAATGAAGACATGCAAAGGAAGCACAATTTTCTGTTGAGATTCAAGACTAACTGCACTAGAAATTTAGAATAAATGTAGCACCTTATAAAATGAATTGGATTCATTATTACTTGATTTATTATTTCTTGATACATTTCAGCATCATATGCTAAATGCACCAATTAACCTTTGCTAGCAATATATAATAACCTTCATTTAATTTTTGTAATTTCTTATTCATTTTTAAATTGCATGCTGATAAATATGTTGAAGGTTGTGGTTTATCTAAACAACTTGAAATTAATGATTGCATAAGATGCATGCTACAGTTAACCAAAGAATTACCTTTATTTAGATCATGTATTTTGTACTTTATTCAGTTTAATAGTCACATATCTTGCAATGTTTTCACACTACCTAGGTTTATGTGATTTATTTGACTGCTGACAAAATGTGGAATTTTAATCTGTTATTGTAACAGTTTGAAATGAAGAGAAATTTGTGTTATACTTTTATTGCTGCTTAACTTGCTGCCAGAAAATCTGATTGAAAGTATGGAGAAAGCAGCCATGAAGAGGAAAGCGCAAGCAATCTTCCATTCTCTATATTATGGCCTGACACATATTAGATCAGTGTCTTTTTGTGCAACAGACAGTCTGGGATAATGAATACCAATTTCATGCACGTTACACACAGGCAAGTCTTATTGCTCACCCTTTTCCTACAGTTTTCTTAAAAATCAGTCTGGATTATGAAGTCTACTTCAGTTGCCACATTCTTAGGAGGAAGTAAAAAGGCATTTTGCCTAAACCTTCCCTGGCAAGAGCTTAAATTTAGTAATATATTCCTTTGAAAAAATGAACAATTTCTTTTATGGAAAGGGAACTCAGGTGTGCAGGCTGGAAAAGCTGCCACTCTGTGCTGCTGACAGGTTTCTGACTTGAATGATAAGGGGACCAAGACTAGCCAGCCTGCCACAGAGACACTTACCAAGCAATTTAGATGCAGCCTTACTTACTGAACTCCACATTAAATGTAGATAGATTTTTTTGCTCCATATATTTTGACTGCATGTTCTCCAGGGCAATGCAAAGAAATCTGAGAAGCAATTCAGGTGCCTAACATGGGTGTCTGGTGTCTTTTTAGATTCCATACAGCGTATAAAACATTCACACAGGAGCGGCAGGTATCATACTGGACCTAACTGCGACTCCCATCTTTTAGAGGGGCATCAGGAGGCCAGACAAAATACTTTAGGGTGTCTGAAATAGCATCATGTACCTCTGTTCAGACTCCTGTATCTCCTCATCCATTCAGAATTTTAGATGACATTTTCCCTTTTAAGTCAATGCTATTTTCATATAAGTACTGAATTCAGATTTTGATAGATTTGACTGTTTCTGCTTTTCCTCATTCTGGCTATATATGCTTGCGATGTTATATTTGTTTGCTGTAGAAGTGATCATAATGTCATATTAGGTCACACTGTGATCCTACTGAGATAAGTAGTCACATAAAATGTAAGTGGAGTTGCATTAACTCCAGTCCACCTATTTTCATGTAAATTTGTCTGTCGCCAAATAATTTGAGTGTGTGTATGGAAGAAACAGAACTCTCCACTTCCTCGCTAGGAGAAAATAAAATGTTTTGTAGCTAAAAGCCTTATTGCTGAGCTAGAGCAGCTTCTTCCACAGAAACATTTTCATCCCAAGATGCTCAGTACATGGCATGTATGTCTGAGTTGAAGCTGGTCTGCGCTAAGTTTTCTCCCCGTGGTTCTAAATAGATCCATATTTATGGAGTTATTCAGAAAAAACAGTATATTTTGCACATATATTCTGTTTCTCATGTTTCTCCTTGCAAAGGAGAAGTCCCAGTTTGACTCACTATGTTTTCCACATATTTTGCCTAAGTGACACAGAATATTTACAAGTATAGTGACTACTGACTTACTTTGCAAGTCAAAGGATTTTACATAGTTATCTAAACACCTGTTCCACCTTCACCTTCTTCATAGACCATGAAACTACCTCTCTGGACCTAATTTTAACTTTTCTTCTCTGATAATTATACCTATTCCTGTGTAACCCTATCGTTACTGAAGTGCAATGAAATGAAGATAACATGTTTCTTTACAAATATTTACTTACAACACATGGTTGAAATTACATGGTTGACAGGACCAACTGACTGACAACTTTATCTTCTGAGCAGAGATGACTAAGTGCATATCCCAGAGGAGCAAGACTCGGTAGGTCTGACCTCTAGGGACGTTCCTGCCATCAGTCCATCCAGTTAACTTGGCAAGTCATTTCACCACCCTGTACTTTAGTTTCTCCATTTGTAAAAAGGGACACTCTCACATTTTTGTAGCAAGCTTTGACAAAGTGTCAGCCTTTGTTATTCTGCAGACCAATAGCATGTCAAGACCAGTCTTATATATACCAGAGAAAGGTACTAAGCATTTTCTGAATTATTATATGCGCGCAGCCTGTGACGCTGACTTTTACAAAACTGCAAAAAATAGGTATCACTGTTTTTCTCTTCTACCCTGAAGGTGGTAAAAAGAACTTATTTCTCAGCAGTGAGAGAAAATGCAAAACTAATTAACAAGAATGGTTATAAGTTTGACAACTTTAAAGAGTACCTCAGTTAAAAAGATAAATTAACTGGATTTCTGGAATCTGGCTTACAACATAATTTAATCAAAGAAAAAGTGTGTAGAAATCCTACCTTTCAGGGTCAGTTCAGTTTCTAGATTTTTGCACATTATCAACATGGCTTTTATTATGGTGCTATTGCTGTCACCATATAGGTAAGAAATCCCAGGAAACCATAGTTTTATAATACGTGTGAGGTAAAAAATGTGCATAGGTCTGAAATCTTTCCTGTTTTATGCGGCTTCTCCATAGCTACTTTGCATTTTACTGTTTTTCTACAAATTTTATATAAAAGTCTAAATTTAAGACATAAAAGTCAAGCAAACTAAAATTAAAACAATTTATCTTTTAAAAATTTTATAAGTAAAATAGTGCATTTTTCAAGGAAAAATAATCTACACTGTTATTCTTACTAATGTGTTTAACAGTCTCACCCATAACTAAATTTAGATGTCACTACTAAGACTGGTTATTCTAGATCACAGTCACTGTGCAAAAGGAGTGATTCTAGTACTGCCTTCACCTAATGTTTTAGCAGAAACTTCCGCCATAGGATATATAACCAGCTGCATAGTGTATATAACCAGCAAGTATAGTTTACACAGGATACAAATTAATTCCTTCCTGACTGCAGCATGGTATCAGAGTGTACCCTACAACAAGAGATATGAATAGCCTCATTGTTATCTTAGCTACTATAGTTATAAATGTTATTAGTGAGTGTAAAATTATCCATCTTTTTTTTTTTTTTAGGAACTAGTTGAAGTATATTCTCTCATGATTTTCTGCAGTACTAACCCTGCTGAGACTATGTGGTGTAGAAACATCTTTTATAAAACATTGGATATTTATCTTCTTTTTACTTCATTTTATGATGTTGTAGTATTTTTAATATACTGTGGGACAGTCCAGATGACAGTAACTATTTTTTCATCTTTTTTTTTTTCCCGTATGTTTTATATTGTATTGATAACCTGATTCAGCTCCCTTTCAATATTTCTGTTTTCCTGACTAAATAATTCAACCTTTTGCATGTTTTTATCACATGTAAATTCTGCCATACATCTCAGCCATCTTTGCTGGCCCTGGCTGGCCCTACTCCACTTCCAAATGTATCTTAATGTCTTTATGTGCAAACTAGCTTAACATAAAGAGCATAATAATTTCTGAGTCGCTGTTACAGGCTATTCGGTCAACGGTCTGTGAACTCAAGTATCTCTAAGTAAACCAGCAACAGTTAGGTCATAATAGCTGTGAAACAAAAAAATGGAACATCTGAATTTTAATAACATTCTAATTATATATTTATTCCTTTCAGTAAAGCCACTTAGAACTTTTATAATTTCACATGATTTCCTGTAATGTCTCTGACAAAGTTGTCAAAGTCTGCTGGTTCCATGATCTGCAAATAATATATTTAAAACCGAGTACTGATTTGGTAACTCCTAAAGCCTCCTGCCTTCAGTGCTGTTTGGAGAGGAGAGTAATTCAGATCATCCTGCAAATGAACAGCAGTACACCTTTAATCAAAGGTGCTAGAGAGCCTCCACAAAAATATGTTGGTTTAGGGTAGATGAAATCAGTTGTATCTCGTCTAGCACTTAAAGACCAGTTTTATGGATTCTGTGGTCGGGTTTCATTGGAGCATATACAGGGTACCTACAGTGAAGGACTTGTGTACCTAAACCAAGAGTTAGATAACCTGCAGACCCTGACTCAGAAATCACGAACTGTCAGAGAACATCTGGGTCAGCTGCTGCCTTAATTGTGCAAGTTTCTCTAGGCTTAACTTTACAAATTGGTACAGCTTTTCTTCTGCACACACTCAAGCCTGGGCACTTGGCATCCTCCTGCTCAAGAACCAGCTCCAGAAGCCAGGGCTGGAGTTTGTCCGATTTACAGATGTAGGTATGCACACTGTAGAGATGCACAAGGAAGCCTGTAATATATGACTTCTTAAATATAAACTGGTGGAGAAAAAAAAACAACCCAACAGCAAACCAAAACCACTCTCAGGATATGTTTAAACTGATCTATTAAGTAGATCTGGGTGTCTACCTTAGAATGCCATGAATTAGGCTTCAGAAGTGCCCATTTCTTCCAAGAGGCTGTATAAAGGAGCTTTTGAGGTCAATTTAGATGTAGATGTCTTCCTTTGACCAAATGAATCCTATGTGCTAGAGACAGGTGTTGCTCACTAGAATTTGTTGGCATACACGCTGGCAGCATCCATCTCAGGTAGCATAAGGAGTCTGGTTTTAGTCAACTCCACCTGATGTGATCTTTTGATGGAGGGATCAGATCTGGAAGGAACTCCTAGACATACCTACCATGCAGCAACAGATAGGGACTTCCCATAGAAATTTAGCAGAGACCATTTCTTTAAAAGCAAGGAAAACATAATTGTGGTGGTTGCTCCCATCTCTCATGTAATGGATTAATATTTTCTTCAGCCAGAATGGCTATAAAACTGTATACTCCAACCACCTGGGAAGTTTCCTCAGTGCCAAACATAGGATAGTATGCAACAGAACGTGCTGGAAAAAGGAGTAGGTAAAAGTGATAAAATAATGCCACTTTGCAAAATGCAAAGGCATTTTAAAAGATTCATTGCACTAGATAGGAAAAGTGAAAAAATGACAAGAATCATGAGAAAACAAAGCCTTAAAGCCTTAAAACCCAGCCTTAAAGTCCTGGGGTTTGCCCTCAGCTACCAAGAATGTTAAGGCATTTTATTTATTTATTTTTGAATATAAAAGTAATAAAAAAATCCCTGAGGCAGGATATAGAAGTTAAAGAGAGAACCTTTTCCTAAACAGACACTCTTAGTAGACCATCAGGCAACTTCTGAAGAGTCTTCTGGGTCTTAGATCCTGAAAGTAATTTCCAGAAAGAAGTGGGATCCTAGATCCTACCCTTGTCCTGGCCTCTAATATTTCCTTTTGGTCAGCAGCTAGCTCAGAACATGGATTTTTGGATTGCCCCTCTAATGTTCATCATGCTGCTATTTAACACCTTAGACAGGGCAGATGGATTCCAAGCACCTTGAAAATACATATTGCAATTGAAAAATCTGGCCCTAAAATGACACCTTACCATGACAAAAAGTATCAGATTCTTGCTTTCCAAAAATAGTTGTATAATTGGTATCTCTTGATACTTTTCTGTACAGGGTTATGAAAGGAATGTTTTTGTTTTCCTGTTAAATATTGAAGCTTGGAAAGTCTCATTTAGATATTCAGCGATTTCAACTAATTTGCTTAGGGTTTTTGAAAAAAATAAAAGAAAAAACTATCAGTCTTGGGAAAAGATCTTAGAATTCTTTGGCATGATTTGTTTCTGCCTTCCATAGCTTGTATGTTTGTATAGCAGTCTGTGCTAAATGAGAAATATTAAGGTAATAAAGTTCTTAATTTAAGTTATATCACTGAAATGACTGTTATGAGAATGAAAGAGAGTTACCTAATGCTGTAATTAATATTACTAGTTAGACTGCCTTACATTCTGAGAGATTAAAAAGAAACAAACAAATAAATTTTGTCTATAGAAAGAACTACTACTAATTCATAAGAAGTGGAACTCCCAAGGTGAAGACAGTTATAAGGCTGATCTTCTTCCACCTTTTCCTTAAAGACAGCGTCCCAAGAAATCCCATTCTGCCATAAAATGTTTTTACAAATATGTTAACAACAAAAGGAGGACCAAAGAGAATCTCCCCCTTTTACTGGATGAAGAGTGGAATGTTGCCAGCAAGGATGAGGAAAAGGCAGAGGTACTCAATGCCGCCTTTGCCTCAGTCTTCAATAGCCAGACCAGTTATCCTCGAGGCAGCCAATCCTCCGAGCTGGATGAATAAGGGTGGGGAACAGAATAATCCCCCCAT
>NW_009609944.1:0-4490 GCF_000690535.1 Cariama cristata
CCCTCCCACCATTGCTGATGCACTCAGCCTTGGTCGGTGACGGGTCCATCTTGGAGCCAGCTGGCATTTGCACTGTCCGACATAGGGGAAGCTTCTAGCATGTTCTCACAGAAGCCACCCCTGTAGCCCCCCTGCTACCAAAACTTTACCATGCAAACCCAATACAGTACCATTATGCTTTCAGCTAAGAATTTGAACACGATTCAGCAAACAATGGGAATTAAATATGTACTTGAAATTAAACACTTGTCTAAATGTGTTGTTGTATAGGAATACGTTTACTGTCAAGAAAATATTTTTCTTCATAAAATGCTACAGTAAGAAGATGTAAAAAAATGAATGAAGTCAGCATGAATTTGAAGTTTTCCACTATATGTCTTAAAGTTTTATAGTGCATATTCAGCCCTAATACTTTCAGAGAATGTTGCAAGCAGGCCTCAAGATTCTTCTGCTTTGTAAAATGTTTTCACTGCTGCAATGCCCTCTCCGTCACAACTGGCTGGCTGTATGCTTAAATTTTTTGTTACAATGGTGCACAAATTCAGCAGCAGCATTCTAAATAGATCTACACAACATAAGCATATGTCTGTAGCAAAACAAAAATTTCAAGTGACTTGTGAATATTTGTTGCTCTTTCAGTTGGAATTAAAAACTTCATATCCTGGTAACCTAATCTAAGTTTTTTTGTTTTGTCTAATTTACTGTAATTAATGCTGCTGACCCACCTCTATTTCTCTGTGTGTTGTCTTTACAGAAATATTAATGATCAATCAGAAAGCTCAGGTTTCCAATTAACCTACTGGGCACCTTGTGTTTGGTATTGTGTAGATTCTGTGGGATAGAAAGAATAGTTTAAACTCTGCACTTGGTTGATATGTGTATTTTCAGAGACATAGGGTTTCTTTTCCTGTTCATACAGCATTTAATGCAACACAGTTACAGGCTGTACAAGTGTAAAAGTACATCTATATCCTTTCTCTAGAAAAGTATAAAGAGGAAACAAGACATAAGAGGTGTTGTGTTGTTGAAAGTATATTTCTGGATGGACAATGCATTTCTCTGACACTTTGTTGTTTAATTTCAACTTTAAGTAAATATTGTGGGCAAGAAAAAACACAAAAATGTGTTTTTGCTTAAGAGCAATATATATGCTTCCTTTTTAATGGATTTATAAAGGGAATGGTAGCAGTATTGTTTCAGTCTTTTCCAGCATCTAAATCTTGTTAAATAATTCAGTAAAAATCATAGCTACAGTGAATAGTAATTAGGTTTATGAAAGAAAGAACAGTTACTTCAGGTAAAAGAATGAGGGCCCCTGTTTCTCACACTGCCCAGGCAAACATCTATCGTTCGCTGTTAACATTACTGCAGGTCACACTTATTTCGCACAAAGCAAGCAGTGCAATTCTGGTTAGATAAAGTTAAGGCCAGAATATATCCTTGTATATTTCAGTACAGCTGTTAAGTTTTATCCAGTTAGCCTGTGCTTAGTCCTAAAGCTAGCTGAAATTTCAACTGCAATTACACTGGGACATAAGATTTACCATGGCTGGCTCTTAGAAAGATGAATCTCTGCCCTATTTTCAGGCATTAGCCAACCTTTTCCAGTTTAGAAGACCAAGGCATTAAGACCAACTACTCGAATTTGTCCAACTAGACCATACCAGGTGCTCTGTGCACCCTGTAACGCATTTAAACACTGATCAAAAATATTTAAAGGAACAAACTTTATAAGAATGTTCCAAACTTCTCATTGACAGACCTTGATATGAGTTTAATATTAAACCATCTACCATTTTTAGCTGTTCACTTCAGTTAGACTTCCTTGGTTTATAGTACCTCACATGCTGCTCAGTTTCTTTGCCTGTTTTGAGTAGTTCACAAAGTTTCAAGGAGTGCTGTGTTCTTGAACACCTTCTGCTGCTATGGCTACTTGCTTAGGGAGTCAGAAGAGGTGAACATAGTCAAATACATTTTTTGTACCAAAATAACTGGATCAATTCTACTTAGCCTGTCTCATCATAATCCTTTCAACTTGGTGAAGTTCTGCATTTCAAGGGATAATAGTCCATAAAAAGACCCTTTTTTTTTCATTGAACAGGTTAAATAAATAATGAAAGGAATGAGAAATACTGCACTGCACTCTAACATTATGCAATCAGCGTGGCTGATGTGATTTATCAGTCTTTTACAACTCCTTTTGCTGCCAAAGGAACAGTTCCATGAAAAATATTCTGTAAAGTGAGAGACATGTTTTTTTAAGTATGTCTTATTTTTATGGCACACATCAATGTAGATTCACTAAATTTGTAGCAAAAACCCTCCAGTCACAGAAATCTTCCCTTTGCTTCCTTCCATCCTTATTTTCCACCAGGGTTTCCTGCATGGGGACTATGCCCTCCTGTTTCCCTCTGAACCACTAAGCCAGCAGCCCAGAGTTGTATGCCCACAAGGAACACAACTGTTTTCCTTGCTATAAGCTTAATATTTAATATGTAACATTCAGCTCTGTGTTCTAAGTTAAATTGTTCAATAGACTATGTATTATTCAATAGGGGAAATTTAGAATGTTAAATAAGCAGGAATTTAAGATCCATTTATATGAATGGGCTTGATTACATAAAATTTCCTTGCTTTATTGTAAGTTCATTATTACTTTTAATTCTTTTATTATTTGATTAAGTTGAAATTGAAGCAATTTGCCATCCAGGACACTTCTAGCATTGACCTCTTTTCTTCTACATAAGTACAAATGTGCAGTAAGTACCTAGCCCATGTGCGTAATGCATGCAAAATTAATAGATGGGCAAAATCTGCTTGAGTGTTACATTCAGGAAAATGAATGTGCTGGGAGGTTTTTTTTTTCCCCTCTGTATAGTTTCTTACAGAGGTTTAGAGGTATTTTTGCAGAGTATTCTTTTATTAAAGAGGGTGGAGGATTCATATGTGCTGGCACATGCAAATTACTTATGCATTCCTAGATCGTATTGTTATTTATCTCACAATAACAACAGGAGTCCCCACCAGACTAATTTGGTGTGTAAGCACATACTAAGACTAAGGTATCTTCAGTGAACCATAGAGCTCACAAATGAGTCTAGAGAAAGGCCAAAGAACAGCAGCATAGATTTTCTATGTTTTATTTATTGACCAGGGATTTAAGTATGAAAAAAATCTGGGCCAGTTTTACCAAAGTGTTTGCCTCACTTCCATTTAAATGAATGTGAATTGAGTGCAAAATTGCTGGTTAAAAAACTGGCTGACACTGACATCTAAAAAAATTATACCAGGTCTTGGCTAGAGGCATAAATTGCCCTCAAGTTTGCTCTTACCCATTCCAAAATAGGTCCATTTTTTAGCACAACCACTGGAATCATTTGGTGCTGGATAAATAATACTAAACTCCCCACCCCCAGAGTGAAACCTAGAACCGCTATGATACGGTTCCTCAAGAAGTAAGAGACATGGCTGTTAGCATGTATCCTATCTTCCTGCAGCAGCAGAAATTCAATCTAACAAATCCCCTCTGAGATCTGAGGAAGAAGATGATGTCTAGTAGTATCAAGAGAACCAACTTTTTTCTCTCTTCAATCCATGACAAACCTTATCAATCTTGCCTGGGCAAAACCACCGTTCTTGGATTGTTAGAAATCATCTTGTAATTTTCCAACCTAAGTCTATTTCTGAATGTCATATATCCAATTGATCTTGTGCCAGCATCATACTCTTCTACTATCTTGACAATCATCCTTTACAAGCATGAGTCACCGTATTCTCCCTCAACCTTTATATTCCTATGCCAAGTTGAGCTTTTTGTGTATCCTTGTCCCCTAACAATCTTAGTTGAGCTTTTTTTTGTTCCTCTTTCCATTTACATTCTTTTCTCTTGAAATCAGGTGTTAGAAATGTAAATACAATTCTATCTGAGGCCACACCAGGCTTTTTTACAACTGTATGGGTAATTCCTTACCCATACTAAACCAAATTTGGAATAGCTTGCCATTTATACCTGTATTGTGTTGACTTTGTCCTTGCTGTAAGGAAATTGGTCATAGGTCTGAGCTCTCACATGCACAGAAAGGAAGCACCTTGGAGATGAACAAAGATGAGGTGCAGTCTGTTGGACATGTGGCAATGAGGGTCATAGCAGACAACAAAGGAAATAAGTTGACTTTGAAGACACAAATTGGTGTTTATTTCTTCTCCAGCGGACAGTTTTGTCCTTATTAGCCTATGATTTAGTATCCCTTCACATTTAGGTTATTCGATGGCATTCTGTTTTTCCACACAGACATGTCGCAATAACATCACTGCTGAATTCACAGCAAATAAATATATCAGAATATCAGCTGTCCATGCCCAGGTGCTGGCAGCAGGAGCTGCAGGGGGGTCTCTGTGAGGAGAGGCCAGGGCTGCCCCGTGCCGGACACAGCCGGTTCCAGCCGGTCCCAGCCGGCTCCAACGGCCCCCCCCAAGGGACCAGCTGAGCA
>NW_009609944.1:4850-19472 GCF_000690535.1 Cariama cristata
GAAATGGGGGCCGGGAGGGCCTTGGATGGACTGGCCGCAACCCCCAAGGAGTGAAGGGCGGACCTTGGGTAAAGGTATGGGGGGAAGGTGTTTTTTTAATGATTGTTTCTCAATACCCGAATCTATTTTAGTTGTGAATAAATTAGATTGATTTTCCCCATATAATCCTGTTTTGCCCATAAAGGTAATTGATAAGTGATCTGTCTTTATTTTGACCGGTGAGCTTTCTCATCCTATTTTATCCACTTGTACCACTGAGGAGGGGGAGTGAGTGAACCGCTGGGGCGGGAGTTTGGCCCTTAACCAAGGTTAACCCACCACAGAGAAATGCAGGAATGACCATATTATCCAGTTCATATAAGGTTTCTGGAAGTGATTCTTACAGCATCTCCATGTCCCTTGTGTTTTACCAACGCGTAAATGGCACCTGTTGTGGGATAAATTGATGTGCCCATTTCACCCTTTCTGAGGGTTTATCATGCTCATGCTGCATTTCTTCTCCATTTTCAGATGGCTGAGGGGAGTGTTTTTGCTTTCCTTGCCAGCCCAGAAAAGACTGGAAGCATGAAGGTTGTGGTCTGCATTTTTGCATGCTTATGAGAGCCCACTCTGAGCTGAAGGCCATACAACATGGATACATGTGTCTATACCTATGTTAATAAGTCCTTCTGAGAGCCCTTGATAGATATTAGTTCAGGCTTTGAGCCACACTAATGCAGCTGCATGTCTCTGTCTACACACTCAACCTGCAGAGACTAGCTATTTTTATTTCCCCTGCCTGCATAAATCCACAAGATATATTTTGAGTGACCCTAGACTGAGATTTGCCAGGAAAAATGATGGCTTGAAGAACAGCAGATTTATGTTTTATTTCAGCATTTAGAAGAAAACAGCTTCCCAAAACATCTAGGCACGATCTGCATAGCACTAAATATTATGTGTGTGAGATACTGCAGTCTGTATTTGCATTTATGCTGAGAGAGCAATGCTGCACAAGGAGGTGTGTTTGTAAATAGTACTGAAACATCCCTCTGAATTACAGCAATCTGCTAGGTTCCTGGCGGTGAGAAGAGACATGCTAAGGATGTGCAAAAGAGTAAAGCATTATTGCTTTACCCCAGGTGTGATTCAGAGCTTTCTGTGAGGGAGTGACTGACTTTTAAAAAAAATATTCACTCAAGCTGCCCTGAGATATGAGGTGAATTGTCTCAGATGTTTATGGGTTGGCTGCTTCTGGCAGCATGAAGGAGATAAACCCTCTAATGTTTGTAAATGTACATGTCACTTCTGCTCTGCATGTGACTTCTGTCTCTGTATCAGAGACCACCAGTGGCTGGGAGTGATAGAAATCTCATCTTTGTCTGCGCTAGAGCTCATTTTATGTATAGTCTTATTGCCATGAATTATTTCCCATCAGCTGCAGGAAGCATGTAAGCAACAGTCCTTCAACCTCAAAATCTGAATGTGATTTTTCTTTTAATGAAGTTTCCTGCTTTGGTTCTCAAGGAATACTTAAGAGAAAAACAAATGCTATGCAATTATGAACATCGGTGTAGATATTTAAAGTTTAAATAATCACAATTGCTTACGGAATGCAAAAATAAAGAGTAAAAATTACTAGAAAAAAATTTTGTTTCAGTGGCTGAAAGATGAGCCATAAACTTGATGGTTTGTTTCTAATCTACCCTCTAGTGTTCAGAATGCCTTATCCTCTGGTGCGTGCTCATGTTCAAGGACTTGTTCGTGCATGGGAAACGAACAAGGGAAATGCAGAAAAAAATTAAATGGAATAATGATTTAAATAGTGGAAAAAACTTTCTAATGTCCTTCACAGTATGAATTCAAAAGATTCAGTCTATTTAATTGATTTGTCATATTAGAGAAACAGGAGAAAAAAATATATTGCAAAAGTGATCAACAACTCCAATCTCACCTCAGATTTCTCAGTCTTTTAAAACATTAAGCCGACAAAGTCTTTGTGTGTATGTGAAATTGTGGAAAGATTGATACGTTCAGAGAATATTTTCCTGGTGATTGAAACAGATTTGTTGAACTTTCCTAGAAATATCTTTTGGGTAATTTAAAATGTAAATTTATGGTAATTTAAAACTTGAGAAATATAAATATAAGAATATTTTAGAAAACAACTTTGTTTTGAAACTGAGCTTATCCTTTAGAACCAGCATTGTATTAGTCATCTTCTCAAAATATTTTTAGAATTTCAAATTCAATAGGAAAATAGGTTTTGCATAAAAAAGTACTAACTCATTCTAAAAACATGGATTGAAACTGTATTTATGCTAAAAGTGCATGTACACTAAAACTATGTATAACTAGCTTAGTTCTGTAAGACCCAATTTGTGTTTGCACCTGTATGTATAAAAGTGCACACACACACATATAATATCTTGTCAATATATGATTATGGACTAAATCATATTGTATGTGTATACTTGTATATGTAATGTCTGTGTGCATTCGTATAAATTCATGTATATATCTGCAGAATGTATTTGTGGATATATGTATGAATGTGTGTGTATATATATATATGTATATATATTCATGTGTGATTCTAGATCACTAAAACATAAGGAAAACTAGAAAACTGGGACTTCTGCATTGTTTTTGTAGATACTGGAGGATCTGGAACAAGGTGGTCAGCCACATATTTCAGACCACTGGCTGAGTTTCCAACTTTACTTAAATAGTAAAGACATTGGACTCTTAGCCTCCCCTGGAAGGAGAGATGTGCAAAAGTCCTCATGCAGGCCCAGGGGAGACCCTTAGGAGGCTACAGTGCCTGATCCCTCTTGCCTGCAGGCCGGCCCACCTTCACTGAACAGGCAGAGAAACCACTAGCTTTTGTAAACGCTGGTTTTGGTCCCCAGGCAAATCTGGAAATTGTGAGTCCTCTCAGGCCTCCAGGGGAATTCAGTCTACTGACTCCCTAACGTGAAGTAGCCTGAAATGGTTGATAGCTTGATTCTGATATTTTTCCTAGCTAGTGCTGAGGGTAGGCTGGAGATAAGCTCAAATGGGTGTCCTTTGAATGGCATTCTGGAGACCCAGGTCTCTGCAGAAGAGAGAGTTCTCCTACCTAAGCAGGCTGAATTACCCCACTGGGATTTTCCTTCCCCAGGGCTACAGTGAAGAGTCTGCATCAGAGCTAACCAAAGCACACAGCCCTGTTGCTCAGGGCTAGGATTGACAGTCTTCCATTTCAATCTCTTTACACCCTGTGCAGAATCACTTCCAACTGTTTGTTGGGTGACACATCATTGTTTTTCACCTGCCCTGACCCTGTTTGTTCCATATGTCACAGCTGTAGCTCAACGGAGGATTTATTAAAGTTCACCCTGAAGTGAGTAATGATGCTGTTTGGTGACAGAACAGAGCAAAACAAAAAGGGTCCCACTTTTTTTTCCGTTTTGAACAAAAATATGTGTGAAATATCTGGCCACATTAATGAACCTGCATTTGCCTGGAAAGGAAAGGTATAGCTAGCTTCTGAGGACTGGGATCCCAGAGGAGCCTGTGGAGTTCACAGCAAGATAGCCAGGGTTGGAATGAGCTCTCTCAAGGTTTTTGCCACCTTATGTCCAGTGACATGAAACATGCAATATGTTGTGATTTCTGTTAGAAGGTAGTGCTTGTCATGGGTTTGTACTGTGGCCACTCAAGCATAAGGACCCTATTTTGCCATGTTAAAATCCGAACACTATGTGCTGGTTTGGGTTGTTTATGTAGATTGCAGAGGATGATGCTAACACCTAATTTAAGCACAGAGGGGCTGTTACTATCCCTTGTCCCATGCAGCAGCGCAAACAAGGCCATGCTCTGTGATGGGAACTGGACAAAACAATATATAAGGTTTCATCACTTCTCAACAGGCAGGCTATGAGAAGTACCTCTACTGCTTTTTGTCTTGATCTGTCCCTCTTTTCTCTTTCATATCTCTTTCATATCTGGGTGTTGGCAGGGAACTGGGTCATGCAGGATTTCAAGGCAGAGGGAAATGTTTACTTTTTGTGTTAAGGAAATTGAGTCTCTCTCTTGCCCCATTTAATTTTAGAGCTGGGTAATGAAGCCAATGCTGTTGCTGTGTTTGTGACTACAGAATAAAGGAAAATCCTTCTCCCCCTGCCATGCACTGCTGTGAAGAACCTTCTTTCATCTTCTTTATGACCTCTCCCCATAGGTAGTGGGGGGCCTGCTGACGCCTCAACAGTCCCTCCAAAGCAGTCTCTTATCCAACCTGAGCATGCCCTGGTCCCTCACCTTCTCCTTACTGGGCAAGTGCTTCAGATCCTACCTTCTCAGTGGCCCTCTGCAGAACTTGCTGCAGTTTATCCATGTTCTTGTAGTTGAGAGACCAAAACTGGATGTGGTATTTAGGTGTGGTCTGAAGAGCACTGAGGGGAGGGATAATCCCTTTCCTTCATCTACAGGCTGTGGCCCTGTTGTTACAGCCCAGGAGGCTGTTGGTCTTTGCTCCCAAGGCTCACATTCAGCTCAGTGTCCACCTGGACCCCCTGAGCCTTTTCTGCAATCCATCAGCCACCACCTCTGTTGTTTCCAGTGTTTCTTCCTTCCCAGTCCCCTACACTGAATCAGTGATTCCAAGGATACAGCAGTGTTTGTAAGAGCCATGTTCTGCAGTTCTCCTCATTGGTTGCTGGATCTATATATAACAATATTCTTGATGTTATGCCATGATGTTGCTGTGGGCAGAGTAGTGCCAGGTGCCTCACACTCCCACCTACACCATCTGCTGTGGTGTGTGCACACAGAGTTTCCTATTTGCACTTATGTGGCAGGGAAGACCACAAAATATACTCTGATGATGGAGCTGTGCCCAGGGCTTTGGCTCTGATTAAGGCTTTGTTGCTGTTAGTGCAGGTGGGGATTTTTCCTGCTGGAGTGGAATGGGACAGCAGGAACAAAACCATGTTTTTTACCCCTCAGATCTGGGAAGCAGAAAAGGAAAGTGCCTTTCCTTCTGTCACATATACATCGACCCTTTGCAGCCATCCCTTGGACTCTGACCACACTAAATTATCTAAGGTGCACTGCAGCTGTTCCTCAGGAATAAGAGGAGTAACCCACAGGGAAAATACTCAACAATTTTCCTTTTTCGTCCTTTGAAACTGGATAATGTCTTATTAATCAGTATTTTCAGTAATAGCGTGAAGGATATTCTGCTTTGATTGAATGCTGTACATCAGTTCTGCTGGGGGCTTCAGTTTAACGGGAAACCAAATCCCTGCCTGTTCATGTCAAGTCTCCCACTGAGAAGTTAGTAAAAAAAGGTCCAAGTCCTTCTGTCTCTTGTCATTCAGATATCTTTAGGTGTCAGTATGTATGGTCGCAGTATTAAAGATATGCCTACATGGCTGGGACATGCAGTCAGAGGGTGCTACGTTGTCATCATCCCAGATTAGCTCTGTCTCCACATCTACTCAGTCTTTGCCCTCCCCATTGAGATAAACCCTTTGACAGCATGTATTATCACTGACTCTTGTCACATGCTCAATAGAAGCATACTGACAAATAAAGAGGAGAAAATGTGTTTGAATTGTGTACCTGTGGACTTCAAGATAAATCCTATGCTACAGCAAATCCCTGAGGTCCTCCAGCTGCTCTCTGCACCTGTGGTTTACCTCTTGCTTTAGGCTCGTAGTAGTTCTCATTCTCTCTTCAATAAATAATAAGCTATAAGAACAGCAGATGTCTACACAGATATTAAGACACAGTTCTGTGAGTTCTTATGCAAGATAATATCTTTCACCTTTCTTTGAACTACCGCAGACCCAAGAGCGTCATATAGCTTGCACAGCCCCCTTTATGAAAACCCTTAATGTTTAGCTTATCTTGAAGTTACAACACACATGTGTTTCATAACCACTGTTTGGCCTTCCATACAAAGACAGGAGGGCTTTTTTGGCATTAGCTCTACAAAGCAGATCAGTTTAGTTTCTTCCAATTAATTTTTCCAGTCACCCCGAAGACAGGTGAGACCTGGTCATTTAGCACTACATAGCCACGTCTATGGGATTTCAGAGGTTAGTAAGACTGAGACTCAGACACTGTGCTCTGAATGGCAAGCAATTTTTTGCCTCCAACCCTCAAATTATATAGACAAACTAAAAAAATTTAAGGCACTTCCAGAAGTCCGGGTACACTAAACTCCCACCTTTCTACATGAACTGTATTTTTTCTCTCCACCCAAAAGAACCCGGTATTTTCCTTGATTTTCCAGTTCATTCCTTCTCTGAAAATAATGAAGAAAATGAAAGCAGGCATCAAAGGAAAACCTCCCCTGAAATGAGCCAGCGGCTGCTCTACAAAATGATCAGAGAAGGTTCCTGGAATCTTGTCCCCAACATCTGATTATCCCTTAGGCTGTATGATGCGTGCACTTGCTATAATGCACAGTAATTACACAGTAGCTGTATTGCTGTGGCTGTGGCAGGGTAACCATGGGATGGACACTTGTCTGAGTTCATTCAGGGACAGGAGGAGCAGAAATGAAATTTACTTTAATATCAGAAATCCTTTGTTATTTTTATTTTTTAAAGTGAGTCTTCATGAACTTTTAGCCATTTACAGAATGAGAGAAGGAAGTCATAGTCTCTCAATCATTAATGCTTGTGAATGGGTTACTTTCATCTGTGCTTCTAGCTGCTCTGCTGGCTTGCCAGAACACAGGAACTCGGCTTTATGTTATAGATCATCTTCATGGCCTTTTGGTTATAGGTTCATTGCTCCTCCGTACCATCTCCTAGATTACTTTGTTGTAGCTGTTACAAATTTGATAACTTGGCTTGCTTTGCTGAGGGAGGATCTGGAATTTCACGCCTACTAGTAACTCACGAGAAGAGAATGAACACAAGATAGTGAGAGAGGGAATCAATGGGTATGTATCTCCGCTTGTCGCAGATTCACTTAAGCAATGTACTGCTGCATTTACACTGCATCCAATAACTCCACAAGTCTTTCCAAAGCAGTCTGCCATGTAGACATGCCTCAAAAGTTTCTATGCTGAGCTCCTTCCACCTCATGATGCTATGAATGACCCGTTTGCAGAAAGCCACTTTGAATATGAGGTAAGGAAGTGTCCACTAGCAACTTCTATCATTAACAGGGGTGGTTGGGACACTGAAAAATATCCTATTCTGGTTTTGTTGCAGTGGAGTCTATAGAGCTGTGGTGGAAAGGTAGGACTCATAAGTCTGGATAATGACATCTTAAATTGCTTTGCCCAGACTTGTCAGAACTGTTTAGAGTTTGACTTCGCTCTGATCTTACTTCTTCATACCATTGCACTTCCACCTTGAGCCATGGAAGACGATGTCTCTAGCAGTTTCCATCTTGCCACTGTTTAAATACGCTTTGGAGTGTCGTTGACCTAGAAAGCAATATGGTTGTTGGAAGTTATAGGTCAGCACTTAAAGCAACTTAAACTACCTGTTCAGATCTCAAATATTAACCTCCACCACTGTTGAATGCGCTGGTCTGCCACTCGTTTGGGTTTTGTACAACAGATTGCCATCCAGTGGCTGAATAGCATGTTGCATGCAAATGTATCTTGGAGTAAGCAGTTTGCTACCCTGTCTGTTTTCTACCTGTAACAGACATTTCCTCAAGCACATTTAGCTTATCTATACCATGGTTTACCTAGACACAAATGAGGATGATGTTTCTCCTCTACTTGCAAGGCTGTAACGTGAAGCTTATTGGAAGTAATGTTAGACAAGTTTGATTCTGAATATTTTTTTTTTTAATATTTGTATGTAAACTCCACTTAATGGCAAGGTACTACTAGTACTGCCTGCCGACCAGTATTTTGCATTATAAAAGACGTATATAAAAAAGAAGCTGAAAACCACTAGGGAAGAGTCTTAAACAAACAAGCCCATCTGGCTGTTTAGTCAATTAATATGTATTTTAGGCAGGAGTGATACCATGAGTGTTGTTAAGGTTGTCCAGCATTTCTTATAGTAATACTCTTGCTTTTATTGCTTATCATTTTGCTGTATCTTAATTGCTTGGGCTGAACTCTTTATGCAGGGGCATCTGCCTTGCACTGAATTAATTTTGGAAAACTGCAGCCAAAATAGTTTAGCTGTTTCCGTAAAAGAATCTAGGAGAAATAATCAGTTTTGCCCACATTAGAAATGCATCATATGCTTTTCTTTGGAAGACTTGCAGTCATATGCTTGGGAGCAAATACTCCAAAGAGAAAAGAGAAGAAGTAATGATCTTTTTGTCATGTCCATCCCTCAGAACTTCTAACTTAAGACAGCCCATAAACCTGTGAATGAACACAGTTTTCTGGTGTTCAGCAGCAACTAGACACAAATAGCTAAGTTCCTCCGATATGTTGACTGCACTGGATGTTGTCCAGTCTGTTTCAAACAAGAATTTCTCTGCAACTTTCCTTCCTTTTTCTGGGATGCTATAGGTTAGACCTGATCTAAGGTGGGACACAAGGTGGGAGATGGGATGCCCGAGGTGGGAGGAAGGCTCCCTGCACTGTGCCCAAGCTAAACGGGGGAGGAAATTGCCCTTATGATTTACAGAACAAAACTGACAGGGGGAGGGCTATGAGCTAACAAGAGACTTAGGAAGAGACTAAGTGATTTGAATTTAGGATATTGTAAGTTAACTGGGATGGATGTGTGTAAGGTGTGACTATACGTATATTGCAATATGTGCGTGTGGAGGAAGAATGAGGCTGTGTGTAAAACTAAGGGAGAGGTTAGCAGTGGGTGAACTAAGGGGGCACAGATCAGGAATCTGTGGAATGCGTGCTGGGAGCAGCAGGGTATGGGACTTGTTCATGATTTCATAGAATGGTGGATGTGGGAAGGCACCTCTTGAGATCACATTGTTCATAGCCCTGCTCAAAGCAGGATCAGCTGGAGCAGATTGCCCAGAACAATGTTCAATCAAGTTTTGAATACTTCCAATGATGGAGACTCCACAACCTGTCTGGGCAACCTGTTCCAGTGTTCAGAGACTTCAGCACTGACCTTCAGAAAATCTCAGCTGCTTATGTGGGTGCCTCTGAGAAAGTCCATGCCTTGTTTTCCATGCACGAAATAAATCGCAAAGACAACCCTTTTTCCATAGGTATGTTTAGAAAATAATGGTTGTTGGTGACTCTGTGAGGTACTGCAGTGGTGAGCCAAGTGCTCTGCAGCTCCTGAAGCTGTCTGTAACATGATCTTTCAGGCCTGGGCTGGGTTATTCACAAAATCTCTTCCCTAACCCAGCTCCTCCCCACTCCCCGCCATGGGCATAAAATTGAGGATGGAGGATGATAATCTTGTGTGCTTGGGTTCACTTTTTGCTTCAGCCATTAGTAAGATAAGAAACATAACTCCAAATCAAACTACTGCATTTTGCAGAGGACTCTAGAAAGATGTGCTTAGGTAGATATCCAATACTGGTCACTCTTTAAAGATGTCCAGAATGTTTTTATCCCTCATTCCTATAGTTCACTGTCAGTACATGTGGGTTTTTTTGCAGAACTTTACTCAATGGTACACAAAGACACTTCAGAAATTGTGTTTTTGAACTCCTAATACTGCTGTAGTTCCTTCAAGTCCTATCAGATGTTTGTATCATGTTAAGTATTTGCAGTGTGCTTAGCTTATTTACTCTGGGTTTTCTATCTAGTATGCAATCTTCCAGAGTCATGAATGAGAAGACTGTATCCTGAGATTTCCAATTGGCTTCCAGGTGAGGAAGCACTGGTAGTTAAATGTAACTTTTTCTTGTTTAAAGCAAGGCTGTTTGCTTGGCAGGTTGGCTGTAACAAGTAAGATGCTGGACTACAAATTGAATGGCAGAATGAAACAAAATATTAAATGGATAGCAGCTGAATGAGGACTCTGTGGCTTGAGGACGGGATAAGTGTAAGGGCTTGTAAGAAGTATAAGCTTATTCCCTTGAAGCTTTTTTTGGATACAACTATTAAAGCAAACCAAGCCTTTGTGATCCTTGTATATATTGTATTATGTGTTTTTTGTGTGAAATACATGGTTAGTAAAATGATAAATTATACTTTATACTGCGAGGGATTACTCTTTTTCTAGTGCTGCAGTCTTTACTTTTAATTCTTCTGTATGATGGGTGAAAATGCTGCATGATTTTTAAATGCTGCATTATTTAAAAACCATCTTTATACTCTGGTACTCCCCAAGAATCTGCAATATTTATTACAATCATAGAATGGTTTGGGTTGGAAAGGACCTTTACCCATCATCTAGTTCAACACCCTTGCCATGGGCAGAGACATCTTTCATTAGATCAAGTTGCCCAGAGCCCCATCTGACCTGACTTTGAACACGTCCAATGATGGGGCATGAATGATGGAGCTCTGACTGACAGCAGCTACATCAAAATAAATACAGATATATTTTGGCTAACCATTCTGGACATATTTTATCAAATAGCTGCATGAAAGGCATCTTCTGATCCCCTTACCTGTTTTTCTCCTTCTTCCTTTGCTTAGCTGCTCCTTTGTTGCATAGCATGAAACTGGATTATGTGAGACTGTTGCCTTTTGCATCAGTGGGTGTTTCAAATCCTGTTATAGAAATATGGTGCAATGGCTCTTGGCCATCTGAATGCTCCTAGAAGGTATAGAGGATCCAGAAGAAATCAAAGCCACAAGACCGAAAGTGCTATCTGTTCTTGTGGGCCACTTTCCCTTTGGATCTTACCTTTTCCTGAAATTAGAAAGACTGAGTTGAAAGAAACAGTCCCTGGAAACGCTGCATTACAACCAAGAGGTAAATTCAGCTTCTCCGTTAATCAAAATAAAAGCTTAACTTTCTCTGTACATTAACTACAGAGCTGTCGAGCCTCCTGCTGCTAGCCTGAAGCATGCATTTGGCCCTACCTTCTGCTCCCCAGCCATGATGTTGACATATTACACATCCATAATGTGCTGTCACAGGGTTTTTGTGCTGCAGGCTGTGTCCCAGAGCTTGAAGAAAGCTGTTGCAGCCAGGATGTGGTCTCTGCCCAGGACCACTCATTGGGTGCTCCAGGTGGAAACTTAGTGCTGTGGTCTTTCCCTGCTATGTCAGACAGCTTGCCTGAGACACACTCACTTCCTTGTCCTGTATGTGTGTTTAACTCAAACTCTTGTGCCTAATCGTGTAAGGTTTTATGAGCTGACATTCAGGTACCTGGGGAAGGTTGTAGTTCTGAGCTTATTTCAATTAATTTAAGATTTTTTTTTATTATTATTATTTAAATCCTGCTCTTAGCAGAACTGGTAGACTGATTATTACACTACAGCCCAAGCAATGTAGAGTAGCAGACTGAAAAGCAGTCTACAGCCTGTAGAAATGATTCCCAGCCCAGTGTGGGCTCTGCAGAGTGGACTGCTCCACTGAACTTCTATTAGGTATTCTGTTACCTAATGGGAATATCTGCTACAGGTTATTATTAAATAGCTTAAAGGGTCTTCAAAAAGAATGTAGAATATGACATTTGCTGCCTATGCTGGGCTCTGGGACACCAAGTATGTCCAAGGATGTGTGTGTTGTTGAGATTTCAGCCAATCTTGGAACATTCAGCAGCTAAACAGGCACACAAGTATCTTCATTGCTGAAACCTCAGGCTCCTGTGGGGTTAAGGTGGCAGCTAAGAAGGTATTTCCAGAAGGTACGTTTTGGTTTTAATCTTTGTTGACAGGCATCAGAGCTCAGATGTCTGATTTGGTGGGATAGCTCTTTTAAACAAGAGTTAGGGATTGGATTTGCCTTTACCTCAGAGTGTTGTAGATGAGTACAGCTAAGTTAGTCAGCCTTGGTGTCTTCCTAACAACAGGGGAGAGAAAAGGAGACACAAGGGAAAATTTAAGTGATTTGTTTTAGAAGTCTGTGTTAGGCTAAGTTGATTTACCTCTCTTCAGTATTTAAAGCAAGAAAATAACCTAGACATAACTAAAGTGCATAAACATAGATGTGTAGTACCATCTGAGATGTCCTAAGGGGTTTGTAATTCCTGAGCAGGGCTGGAAGATATGACATAGGTTCTACCCTTAAAATTGAAAGCTGTTACTGAAAATGCAGCTTTTCGTCTAGGTTCTGTCAAATATGGCTGTAACATGTCCTTTCTTTATAGAATCATATTACTTATGCAATCAACATGCTTAACACATTGTAACATGACTGACTTCTCTAGTGAAGTGGTACAAGCCATTGATCCCACCATGTAGGACCTTCTTGCATGACTGAGGTCAAATGATATTTTTTTGCCTTTTTTTTGTTTTGTTAGAGCTTTATATCCACTTTGTACTCCTTTGGCACAGTTGAAGATGTCCACTCTGCAGGGTCCAGCCAGTGAGGTATAAGAGCCATTGGTTTTAGTGGGCTCTGCGTGTCCTTAGGAGTGGATTTTTCCTCAGTGTTGTAGACTAGTGCCAACAAGAGAATTAAGGTGCAGACTTAATGCAATTAAGGACAGATCCTCAGGGGTGTAACACAGCCATGCTGAGCCGAAGCACCTGAAACCAAAGGGGCCAGCTATCTTCTGCTATTCTTATGTGTGTTCTTGAAATCAGAGATGCAGCTCTCAAAAAAATAGCCCTGATAAGCAAAGTTGGAAAATATAAGCTTGCAAGCTGATTACACGTACTTTAGCAGATACATTTTGCAGTACACTCCCTGATTTAGCAGAAATAACATCTGTTTGTGGTTTCAGTGATCTATTCAGAATAACCCTGAGTTTTGCTGTCAGCCAGTTAGTTTTGGAGTGGGTGATTTAGATTTGCTCACAATCATTACTACAATGAGATCTTCTCCCCTTGCACCCAAAATTACAGCAGGGAATCCCCTGGGCCATGCATGCACCAAATATTGTTTTTAGCTCTTGAGAAAGGGTTCAGAGTACTGTCTAATTTTACACACATGACATTTTTGAAGATTAAAATAGGTAACATTTCTTGTTTCTTTTTTGGGTAGTAAAAAGGCCCTTTGAGTCAAATATTCCATATAGTCTCTAAGTGGATATCAGAATTGTTGTCTAAAAGGATATTAATTAAAAAATCTATAGGTGGAATGGTTTATATGATGACTAGTTTTATAAAATACGTGGAGGCTGGTAAATCCGAAGCTATTCTGAGGAAGTCTGACAATGGATGCTGGCTGGTACATTTTGTTCCTCAGCTGGGTGGTTCCGGGTTCTTCCATAGTAATGAGATATATAGAAAATGCCTTTATATGAACCACATTATGACTCTGCAAATGAACATGGTGTGGAGACCCTGTCTTCTAGAATACTTTGAGATGAGGTGCCACCAGTACATCTCCTACAACTATTTCTCCAGGTCTGATACTTCGATAGGAAATACCACCAAGTGCATCGTCTTGTGCCTCAAGCTCATAGATCCGTATTGTCTGCAGCATCCAGGCTGCAAGCAGATCTCTGGCAGTAGGAAGCAAATCCTTTTAGAAAGTTTCCACCAGTGATTTTTCTTTTTCAGTAGGTTTTAGACAGGGTTTCACAATGTCCTGCAAACAGTACCGGCTCTTGAAAGAACTGTCATGGCTTATAAGCGTTATGCAGCTTTGCACTGACATTTTTGGATGGAAGTAACATTTGATGTGACCTTGCTGTGTCTTGTGATGTTCCAGTGCAAAATGAGAGCCTCATGGCATGTGTATTTGATAGATAGACAGCAACTGAATGCCTTGATTTCACATGTCTCTCTCAGTTAGGACTCCATATTTTGATCATTGGCAGTCCATCCACCTGAAGTCTTTTTCTGGTCTTATTTTCAAATCCTTAGAGAAAGATGAAGTTCAACTTAGGCATGAAAGTATTAGTGTCCCGGGCTGTGTAACAAGGTTCCTTTCTGAAAGGTTTTTTCTCACTGTTTCATGGTAAGAGGCAGTTCTCTGTCTCACAAGGAACTCACTTATAAGGGCATTTCTCTATGCAAAAAACACCTTTACACAATGAGACAGTAAAATCCCACTTTGAAGTCTTGTTTTAAAGAAAGAAGATTGACCTTCAGTTTAAAAGAAAAAGTTTAAAATTGCATCAGAACAGGAACTTTGAAAATGATTCCCCTCCTCAGCTTTGCTGTTTTTTTCACTTCCTTATAAAAATGCAAGGCACCGTTGAAATAGAAACTCTGGCCTCCAAGAAGGTGGTGTTCGACCTTTGCAGGACAGCGAGCTCTTTACCCACAAGTGTAGAATGCAAACAGTTTGGATGCATCGTTCCATCTGTTTTCCCAGAGCCACCAACGCCACGCCAAGGAGTGACCTCCATCCTCCCCACCGTCACCAACCCTCTGGAAGGGCTCTGGGGTGAAATACCCGTGCCTGTATACCAAGGGCTGTTTGGCCGTGACAGGTGCCGAGGAGCCAAGGAGATCTGTGTGCTGGGGCAGCTGTTGCGCTGAGCAGTGCCGCTGCCGCCACTGAGTTGGGTAACCATAGCAACAGCATCACCGCCAGCATCCTCCTCCTCCTCACTCAGCTCTCCTCCTCCTCGGCATCATCAGGAGCAGCAGCAGCAGCAGCAGCAGCTCTGGCAGGAGCCAGAGCCCCGCAGCCCAGGCTGCAGGCACATGCCCTGCAACCCCCA
>NW_009609944.1:19503-32791 GCF_000690535.1 Cariama cristata
CAGCCAGCTGCCTGGCATCCCCTACCTGCACCATCACCCAGCCACACCACCGGCACCAGCCCCTGCTGCTCCCCACAGGAGGGAAAAATAGGGGAGAGGGAGCTGAGGGAGGTGCACTGCAGAGGGATCCCAGACAAGCCAGGTAAGAGCTGTGGGGCTGCTTGCAAACTCCCCGTGATCGATGTGGTGTATGCCTGCTGTGTGTTTGCGTGCGAGTGTTTGCTGCTAGTTTTCCGGCTCGCTCCTTCCAACGGCAGTGTGATGACAATTGCAGGCAAGCATGTTTTCTGGCTCATGTTTCCCGTCTCTGCCATACTGTCCCTCTGCCTCTCCTCCACCGAGATACATAATGAATAATAAACAATAATCAAAAAGGTTGGTAGAATGTGGGGTGACCAGGGAATGCAATGTAACCAGAGTGTTGAAAGGCTGTGCTTCCAAAATAAAAGTGGACAGCAGCAGCAGAGCAAAGGTTGACATGGTAATTAATAACCCTTAAAAAAAAAATCATGCGACAACGCACTTCTGTCTCTGCCCACTCCACAAATAAATCTCTCTCATCATATTCAGCAGAGAGCTGTAAACCAGAGAGGTGTCTGAATAGCCAAGGCTAGAAACCTCACGGTAGTCCACAACTGACACGTTTACCTTAAGTGCTTTAAAGCCAGACTAAATCATTGCAATAACAATACGATCATACCTGTGAATATATGTGTAAATATATTTGTAAAAATACTGCTTTTAAATGTTTACACTTTCTAAGAAGAAAAAAAAAATCTTCTTAAAGATATGGGTGTGATGGCCAGGCAGTAAGAGATGCTCACTTCATCTGTGTGTGAGAAAGCATGCACTGGGTACATTTAAAAAGGTAGGAAGAATAGCTCTAATACAAAGCCATATGGGGACAGTCCTCGTCATTTTAAAAACAGTAGAGATCCAAAGCCATAGGGTGTCCTTGTGCAGGCAAATATAGGTGGATGAGTGTGTACATGTCTGAGAATCGTGAAGGGGGAGAGAATAAGAAGTAAGTTGAAGCCAAGCAGAAAGTGTTTGCTACGTAATGACTGCAGAGAGCTCTTTCCAATTCCATGTAACTATTTTCATTTATTTATTTTTTTATTTTGGCAATGATAAGGAGAAAGAGAGCTGCTGCTGCTGGCTCTATCTCCTTCTCTAAACCCCTGTTCTCCTTGTCTGGTGTCCTGATCTTCCCCTGTCCTCCCCAAATCATCCTTGTCTGCGTGCCTGGAAATGCCACTGGCTTGAATGATGATAAGCGTTTTAATAGAAGGCTTTTGAGCCCATCCCATGATGTGATACAGTTATAATTCTGCTTCCTAATTATATCATGGGGACAGTCAGGTTATGACCCAATACAAAGTAATATAGTAAAAAGCTAAGAGGCACCTGTCTTTCATGTTAAACGTGATTTGAAAATCACAGGGCTTTTTGGTCCAATCCTGTGTTTTGCTACTTGTCTGCAGATCCTCCTAAAATCAGCAGGAGCTGGAAGATAATTTGAGATTATAGGTATAGAACAGAAGGCAGAATTAGGCCCACCTTTTCTGTCTGATTATAAACATCATGCTCCTGCAAGCTACAGGAGAAAAAGGAATTTGGGTAGGCAGGACCTCATGCCCAGTTCTTATGCAGAAGTGTTGTAAAAATTACCTGGGAATTATGTTCCATCCCAAGGGAACTTGGTAGGATGAGGGATACAAAAAGAAAACGCAGACAAGTGTTTGGAATCAGTGCTTTGATTTGCAAAATGATTTCCTTAGGAACCTGACCTTATCATCACAACAGGTCTTCTCTACAAGGGGTTGTTTGATCCGTGTTAATAACAGCGCTCACGGACACTAATTTTAACTGAAAAGGATGATTTTTGATATTTATATTAATTAAACCAAGGCACTGTAAGGCTACAGTCCTCAGGACACTAGACTAGCCTGGCCACGTTACACAGTGTATTTCTACGTAATATTCGGTGTCTGCTTCAAATCTAGAGAATATTTATATCTTGCAACTTCTCCTGTGTTATAACAGAGATGGAACAAAAGTGCCTGTCAAAATGCCTGTAAAAAGAGCACAAACCTGATCATGCTTCTGACACTGAGATACCAGTAACAGAATAAAAAATCTGTTTATACATGTTGCAGAGACGTAAAGTGCATAATCAAGGAGCACCTCAGTAAGGCATGGAGCCAGTGATCCTTTCATCAGCACAAGGAAATAACTGAAGGTCAAAGGGCTTCAGGGATTACGCATTAACACCTTGCAAGTATTCTCATATAGTCTTACTTTGCTGCTAGCTGTGGGCAAATGATTACGAGGAAGCCAGAACTCATGCATGGACTTTTGATTAATACGGTGCTGCAAAACTTCTCTTAGAAAAGACTCTGGGAAAGGCAGGAAAGGTTGATGTTTTCATGAGCACTGCTTTGCCATAAAAACCCTCTGTGGAGGGCTGTTTATGGAAAGTCAGGGCACTGAGTCTGATATCAGTGTAAACAGCAAGGATGTTCCTCACCTCAGATCATTGATTTTTCATGCTCATTGTCCCCCGCCTCCACCCCTCATTGCTTAAACTGGAAAGCTTAGAGACATTTTTTCATTTTGCCTTATGGCTTGTTCTATTATATTTTATTTGTTTAGTAATGGAGGGAAACACAGTCTTTTGCTTTGTGCACGGCTGTTAAGAGCTGGTCTCTTGATGCCCACTTAGTGTTGTTCACCAGCACTCTTCTAAGGAAAAAAAAAGCTATTTTTGTATCTAATGATATTACTAAGCATCTTCTAAAATCCCAGTCTTTATTTTCATTAGTCACCCACTGTGTCTCTTGGAGCTCAGAAAAAAAGAAGACTTATACAATAGTTGCTGTTCAAAAGTCAGTGTTTGCCAACAGGTTGAGACAGGGATTTCTGAAATGCTGCAGCCAGGGCTTTTTATTTTTTTTTATAAGTAAGGAAGCTGCAGATTTCCAGATCCTGCTTTGTAGTAACCTGAGGCGAGAGATGATTTGATGATGAATGTTGTACCTTGCATTTAGTTTAACAATGCTATTCATTTTATTTTGAGGCTATGTGTAAACTGCCGTTTATTACTCCATTCAATAATCACACTCTGTGATTTTCCCTGTTGCAATATCATAATTTTTTCCCATTACACTGCATGGTGATTAGCTAGATTTGCTGCTTAATGAGACAGACCCATAACCATGGAAAATGGTGAGTGAATGGGGGAAGAGTGACATCTTTACATTACAGATTAGACACTCCCTGTTTGGTCCCCTTGAAATTAGCAGAAGTTGTGGCCCATCCATACCCTATAAGGAAATAACCTTTTTTGCCAATATTCATCTTCTTGAGGGGTCAGTCTGGCCTTGACAAGTTCTCCTCAAGTCTAAATCATACCCATGCTCATGTAATATGGACCTTTGTGTCCACCTAGCAGATAACCTCACCAGCACTTGGAAAATCTGTAATTCCTTTCCAGTCTGTTGGCTCAGGTAGTGGAAGTTCTTGGTCTCTTTGCTCAGCATTCCCTGGGGTCCATCAGCTTCCTTGCTCACGGATTAAAACCTTCTCCCCCCAGTCAGTGAGACAGACTGTGAGTCTGTGCTTCCAAGCAGCACAGCACCGAGAAAAGTGTGTCTGAGAGCATGAATAGTGCAGGTGTCTCACTGTGTATATTTCTTCCGATTTTCCCTGTACCTAGTTCCCTTCCTCACATGCTGGCAATGCTTGACATGATGCAAAGAACCCAGGGCCTACCATGTAGCATGACCTTTGCTAACCCTGCCCCGGGAGGTAATAGGCTGAAACTACCTGGAGCAGTTGTGGGTACTGGGCTGGTCAGAGTCCTTTTTCAGAAGGTCAACACCATGACACGCCTGATCTCAACTTGTTGGGCGAATGAGTCAGAAGTTGGCTTCTTCCGAATCTTCCAAATCCAAGAAGCTATGATTTTATTCTGTCTCTAATCCTATTATTAGTTCCTGCAATGTAAAGGACTCTGTTGTTCATCAGTTTTACGTCTTCTCTCTTTCACTGCAGCAGATGGAGCATCCAAACAAAGTGTAAAAGGGAGAATTTCTTTCCTTTCTACATTCAGATGCTGCTGACATGTTGTCCCAGATCAAAAGAGAATCCCTTGGAGGGAGGTGGGTGCTCTCTCTCGTCCTTCTACAAATCTATCAGAAATGTCATGGCATTTCTGCTTCTCTCTTGGATTCAGATATGCCTTGATGTGGTTTCTTTGTGTCTGGAGCCCCCACACCTCAGATGTGGCTGTATTTCAGCATTGAAGTAAGCCATTTTTATGGTTGTGTCAGGTAAAGAGTGATTCTGGTTTTCCTGATGTCCACAGAGAAATCTAAGTTCATCTTCAGTGGACACAGAAGTTTTCTTCTCTTACTACACCTAGGCACTGTAGGTAGATGCAATATCCTGACATGTTCTTGATACCTGTTGTGTTTTCTCATCCTTAGGATCACAGGTATAAGACAGTCTAAGCAGTAGTTTGACTTTCTGCTGGTATATATACTTACCAAATTCTTGCTTTTGTACTTTCTGATCTGTGTCTAGTGGATATATTTATCTACATTTGTTCTTAGCTATGTGGTGTTGTCATGGATAGTTCAGACCTTAAGCATCCTATTGGACTTTAAAGGTGGAATTGCAGATATTCATTATACAACAGGCTTGTACTGATGCATAGCAGTGATGCTACAGTAAGTTGGTGTCTGTCTGTCTTGCATGGAAATTTCAAATTCTGACCTGGTAACAGCATGGCTTTTAAGGATTCACAGCATGCAGCACAACGACAAGTGGGACTTTCTTAATGTAACTTGGCTTGATAGGAATTACTTGTGCCATTAGGACCCTGATGCCACCATTTTAGCAGCCTGGGGAGCAGCAGACTTTCTCTTTGTCCAGCTAGTCGGGCAAACAAATGTTTCCTGTTGTGTTACTAACCAGATCTGCATGACCAGGAAGGAATCGGGCTCTGCCAGCATCTTCTAATTTGTAATTTTAGTTCTTAACACGCTGCTAACATTGCATTTATTTCTGAGGCTAGAAAGCACTGTTGTATTACTTTTTTATGGCCCAAAAGAACATGAGTGTTACTTAGAAGATGTGGCTTGAGTGAAATATTGTTTGTGTCACTGTCAATTTGTAAGCCCATACTGCCAAAACCACTGTGGCAGTAGGAAAAGCAATCCTATTTTCTGAGAATGATTTCACAAAGAACAGAGCAAAAGGACCAGTATTTCCCTCCACTGAGACCTCTACAAGTGGGGTGTTTCAGTACGAAAATTTCCATCCATATTATATGATATTATCTCCTTCTCCTTTCCACTTATTGCCTCTTGTTCTGCTCAGTGGCTATGACTTGACCTTATGATGATGCTTGTAGATGGTGTAACCTCATGGTCTAGCTAAATAGGCCCTTGGCTTGTGAGTGTCAGGTTTGAGGATGTCTGTATGAAACACCTGCTGAAATGATTTTGTTTGCATAAGAAAGTCTCCCATTTGTTTTATAGGTGATGGGAAAGTATGGGGCAACACACAGTTATGGAAGATCATGTCCCTTTGTATACCACTTTTCTGGATTTGTGTGATCAAACAAAATTTGTGTTCTTACTGGTGTTTTGTCTTCTGCAGAGGATTGAGACTCTGAGCTACAGGTTTTGAGCCTATGATGCAGACTTGCTAGCTGCCAATACCTGTAGAAACTGTTCATCCTCTGTGTGATTGAGTGCTCGAGTTCAGCATGCACAGCTCTTCTGTGCTATTAGGACCCAACTATCCGACGTCTTAAGACATGAGGATCTCTGTGGGACAAGGCAGATGGATTTCATTAGAGCTGAGCAGTGTCTGCTGCTGCAGGTGACTCTTCTTACAGGTGCTTACAGAGTACACTGCATAAATCTATTCTACACCACACAGCAGCACAGCTGTATTTATTTTCTTTGCCTGCCTGTCTTGGTTTAAAATCTCAGCTGAAAACTTCTCTTTTCTGTCCATGTATCCTCATTGTTTTCACTTTGTTTCCCTCTCCCAGTGCAGCTGTGTTTAAGCTGATCTGTGTGAGGGTACAGTGTGCCAGGGTAGATGTTAGAGAAAATAAAGTTGCATTGTGTTATGTTCTAGAGTGCTTTGCTCCACAGCCACTCAGTCCTTTCACCGCTGCAGGCTATAGGATGCTTGCCGCTGACCTCAGAAACAGCAGGATTCATCCCCATGCACAAAAGTCTTTTCAGGAGGAAAGATAATGCACAAGGCTGTGTAGAGATTGTTGTTTGAGAAAGGCATGGAAGCCTGAACCCTGTCAGTTGAAAAGCTTCAGTTGGCTGCTGCAGATTGATCAAAGTCATGCTGCTGTTTTAACCTGGGACAACACCACCACCAGAACGTTCCTTGTCTTTATGTGAGAAACCAAGAAGCAAAGTCAGAGGCATTCAGCAGCAGAAGAGGGACAAGGTAGAAAGACATCATTTCAGCAAGGCTATTCGTTTTTGCAAGAAGTCAACATCTGCAGATTTGCCCAAAACAGAAAGGAATAATAATTCCAGAAGGTTATATGAGAAGCCCTTAGAGATGTTCTGTCTTTTATGGTGGGATGGGTGGAATAGAATTTGGATTGCATCAATTCTTTTGTCTGCAGAGGGAAGAAAGATTGTTTAAAAAAAAAAAAGGCAGAAAAACTAGTGAGGAATGATCAGCAGACTCTTGCTAATTTTTAGTAGCACTGTAAATTAGGCCTTGTTTTCTTTAGGTGACTTGCATTGGTGGTAGGTGACATTAGTGCTTTGTTAAACTTGCCATGCTGAGAAACTCTTCGGTTTAGTGTAGCTAATAATAATACCCTAATCGAGAAACAGAAGGTGGGATAACTCAGCATCAGAAATTGGAATGCAGAAATAGTCGCTGCTAGTTGAACTAAAAATACACAACAGCATAACCATCCTGCCTACAGCAGCACATGCTGAACAGACGTTGGGCTCTGGCGGTTGGGGGAATGGCTTTCCTTTGGTTTTGGCAGCTGCTAGATCGGCAGTGCTCTCTGGTGACCTGCATGTGTGACCGCCAAACTCCACCTCAGATTTGCAAAGCCCCTAGTAGCAAGTTAATTAGTATCCTTGGCAAGTTAATCATTTGTCAGAGCCATAAATGGACTATACAGGGTGAAACAGACTATGTAGGATGACTTGGGGAGACAGTTTGTCCTAGGGTGGGACTATGTGATCATGGTAGCACCTGACAAGGTGGGAGTGACCTGCAGCAGGGATGGGGATGTAACCATGGCTACTCTGTTCCTTTGCTCCGTGCTCCTGCTTGGGGATAAACAGCAGATGTCAAGATCCCTGCTGAATTATAAGCCTTGGAGTTATTGCTGCGCAAGGGTTGTTTGTATTCAAAGAGATTTATCCATTTTTCTCTACAGCCTTCCAGCGCATACCTAGCCTCTCAACTTGGGCTTTATGAGGGTGAAATTTGATTTAGCATGTACATGTTTTTTCTGCTATGAACTTTGAAGTCTTCATGACAATAAGCTAAGAGTGGCCCAGATGTAGTGGTGATGGGGGACCCTGAAATAGGTTAGTTAGATTAAATTAGGACACATCTAATGCCGGAATCAGCAGTGCAACATGGAGTATCTGCTGCATTGTCAGATAGTAGATCAAAGATGAGGAACACACTCTAAATGAAGAAAGGTGCTCAATGAAAAGAGGGAGTTAACTGTGTTGGACACAAGTGATGAAACATTATCTCTGAATAAAGGGCACAAATAGAACATAGTGCTGAAAGAGTGAAGACAAGAAGCAAAGGTTGAATGCTGTAACTTGCAATGCTTGCATTATGTGTAATAAAACCCTGGCTGTGGTGGGAATCCTTCACTGGTTTGAATACAGAGACAACTGTGGCTGGGATAGGAGTGGGCAAGGATATGACTGTAGCTACTTCGGTCAGCACACCTGCAAGCAGGAGGAATACAGGTGGCTGCATCAGCATTCCTGACCCACTTCCCCTCCCAAAGTCAGGTGCCTGCTTACCATACAAGCACAGGTGCTTCCCTCAGAGCACAAAATGGCAGTATATTGTATGAAGATAGCTAGCTAACAGAACTTATTTTAAAAGATTCAACCTAGAGGTAAGCCCTTTCCTCAATGCACCTGAGCTTTTCTTCTACCTGTTTTCCTTCTGTGCTATATTACAACCAGTAAATCTGAGGACATCAGTCTCCCTTGTGTCTCATCTGAGACTCTTTGAAGTCATGGAGATCAGCTGTAGACAGGCTAGGCAAAGCACAGAGGTTATTTCTCTTGTGATAGGTGCCTCTTGTGTGGACTTCTCCAGGATGTTACCCTAGATAAATTACTCTAGGTACTCTAGCACCAGGAATGACAAGCTTGCTTGCCTGTCCTTCTTAGCTAGTCTTAGCTTCTTTCTGGGACTGCTATTCTACTTACTCTTTGATGAAGTGAAGAGCAAAAAGCCATTTCTGTTCAGAGGATAGGTTCATAGGATAATTCAGGTTGGAATTGACCTCTATTCCAATCACCTGCTCAAATCAAGGTCACCTGTGGAGTCAGACCAGCTTTCTCAGGGTTTTATCCAGTCCAACTTTTTACTCATCTATAATGAAAAGTGGGTGCCCTGTAAAAGCTTTTTAATTGTCAGGACTAGGGTCAGCAGGAAAAAAGAGAGATTGTTTTGAGAGAGGGAGAGGAGATCTGACAGCATGTGCAAAGAGTATTTCCACGAGGACTTCTGACCATGGAGATACCCAAAGGAAGCTGGCAGAGACTGTCAGAGGACAGCAGCATGCAAAGCATGATGGAGGTGAAGATGAACTTATCAAAAGTATCCTTGGGCTGTCAAGGGCAGCTTTATTCCTAGGCATAAATGGCTTCCTCTGGGGACTTGTGGAATACACGTTGCCAGGGGGAAAGTGCTGACGTTTATAGTGAAATGGGTCTGGCTTGCCCTGCTTCTGTACATGGCAGACGACTGTTCTGGGAGATAACACCTCAGGTCAGTGATTTAATTATGTCTGGTTTTGAGACCTTTTACCATACCTGAGATAACTCAAGGCTTAAAGGATGGCTTTTGGAAGAATCACTTGTTCAGCAGCAATAATCAGCAATTACTAAGAAAAGATCACCTTACTTAGTAATTTCCCTCTTATCCCATCTTCCTACCAAAAGCTCAGTTTATAAAAGCTTTGCTTTCAGGACCTCTGCCACTGATAATCAGAAACCTCTCATTGTAAGAACATCTAAAAAAGAGTTTGAAGACCAATTATATAAATGTTTCCTCTTTTGTAAAACAGCTTGGGACTTGTAAACATACTGGGTCCGCATCTCTCTAAATAATTCATCATGATGAATTATTTAGTTGTGTAAGCTGTGTTTCATGTAAGGAAATGCTTTCCTTAATGTGAAGGAAATGCAGATATTTTAGATAATTTTGAAAGAAATAGATGCCATTTCACTCTTTTGCTTCTGTCTACATTGCAACTGATTTTTATCATGAGTGTGTTCTTCAGGAGTGGCTGATACCAGGTCTGTAGCATGTCAAGGTGACTTCCTCAGCAGCAAAAATCACAAAACCTTTCATCAGAATAAGGCTTATCAGAAGTCGAGGAGTCCACTTTCTATCATAGATGTGCAAAGGGCAGATTTTAGAATCATTGTTTACTGTTCCAGATTAAATTGGGGATGATGACTTCAGTCCATGGGCGAGGAGTAATGGTGAATGCAGTTACTGATGGAGTCTTTTGTACAATGCTTTCATTTTTGAGCCTCGTTTGTGAGATTAACTTAAATTTTGCTCTCTTTTTTTATATTTGTATAATTCTTTTGCATTTTCTTTTCTCTCCCCTTCCTTTTCCTTCTTCAACAACAGATGACTTTGAAGACAGCATGAATGAAACAAAATGTTGGCATGATCTAGCTGGATTTCCTGACAAGATAAACATTAAGTTAAATGTGAGACATATGCCTTAGTGTGTGACTGTAATTTTGTAGGTTCTTCTACATGTTGTGGTTGGCAACAGAATCCCTGTAGCCTATTCTGGCTAGAAGGAACAGTATTTCTTAGTCTTAAGACAGACACATGATCTGAAGTCGGTATATATCACTATATACAACAGTGTGAGTGGTGGAGTGAATCTCGGTTATGAGTAGTTTCCATTCTGATACATTTTATAAACAGGTATAGTTATTCAGCCATGGTGCATTTGTGATAGGGATAATGGTCTCATGAGCAGTCCTCTTTTCTGCCTTCATTCCACCTTTGGTGTTAAACTGTCTGGAGGCAACGCAGCTCCATTTACTCCCAGGTGGAAACCAGACTTGCATTCGGCGACAATATTTCCTCTGATAGTTGTATGGAATTGGAGGGATATTGGCCCCAGCTCGTCCTGTGAGACATTAGTTTCTGCAGCCAGACCACTGGAGAGAAGATGAATGCCATGCCTCTCTCCACCCCCATCAATTTTGAGGACCACTCACAATCTGGGAGCTCTTTGAACTGCAGTGAAGTCTGCCTATCCCCCCTCACTTTTTTATGCAAGGATCTCCATGCAGAAATGCTCTTGCTAGTTCATGTATGGGAAGATGTAGGTCCATGAGTGTTTACATTTTATACGAAATCCTGGTTATGGGTGGAATTTCATTTACTTTAGTGATCTGCAGTGGAGTCAACACCATTCAAAGTAGCCACCAGCTTTCTTTTTGTGGACAGGGCAGAAAGACAGATATTTCTAAGGCACTGCACAGACAACTTTTTAAAAATGCCTATTTTAGATTAGAAAGATCATGCTCAAACTTTGTATCCACTGTCTAAACAGGAGCCTGGACAAATAGTTGAGGAACAGCCATTTACACTGTAGATGTCTGTCATTTTACCAAGTGTATCTAATCTTATTTACTGTCAAAATATTAAATAGAGCATAGACATCCTGAGTCTTATCCTTCTTCTCCAGACGCCCTTGTCACTTGTCTTTAGGTTTCCTAAGATGTGTGGCATAGTGATCTTTTTTTGCAGGAGGGATCATACTCAGGCTTCTTGCCTTTGTCATTCAGGTTTCCAGTCTGTTCTGGTATTTTGCATGGCAAGACCACCTTTCTTCTGATCTGCCATCACATTCCTCCATATAATGTCCCACTTTGGACTCCTGGCTGGTTGCTGCACTACCACAGTGAAAGAATGGTGAAGCAACCCCTAGCATTGCTTCACATTACAGATATTGAAGGATTTTAGTTACAAGATATAGTCAGGGAATAAATGGCATATTTGGCAAAAATGTAGCATGTTTGGAAAGTGCATTTGAGCTTTAAGAATGCAAAACCCATGAGCCAGCTTGGATAACAGAGGCACCATAACTGCCTTAGCCCGGTGCCCATCTGCACTGGGATCCACTGGGATCTGGACATCACTGCGATCCACACCTGCTTGGTAGGGCGCTTTAGCTCAAGCAGAGCAGCATCCTTTCCTTGCCCCCGAGACAGCTTGTTCAGAGATAGCTTGAGCACACTGCTGCAGTAGTTCAGATATGCAGTACCCTTTGTTTGGAGGAGTAATTCAGTTCTTGGTGTGGGTGCATTTATGGCAACATACAGATTCTCTTAAAGAAGTATACATGTTTCTGGTATTTGCAGATGTTACGGTTGCACGTTTAGAGAAAAACAAAAAGACATTTTGGTGGAGGAAATTTCCATTATTCACCAGCAGTTCTTTGCAGACAACACTTTCAGTTCTGAATATCTTATTTATACCTTAATAGCTTTTTCTACGTGGGGAAAGAAGAGGGGTTGGAAGTTGATTCCCAAAGGGATGAGGTATGTTTGGTAGTAAGCAAATCAACAACCTTGTGAAAAGAATTGCACCTTAAGGCCTTGTTCCTACAACTGGTATTTGAGTGACAATACGCCATGCTGAGGCTTGGCCCTTGTTGTCTCCGTCAGGACTCCCACCTGGACTTTGCCTTTTGTTACTCTGGAGTGGTTACTTCTAATGTGGTTGTAGATTTTTCCTGGCTCATTCACAGCAGGTCTTTCTGACTCTGGTTGAAGTCAAGGAGAACAACAGTATGACACCAGATGAATACCTAAAGCCTGAGGTGTCTAGAATTGAGGAAAAAATTGAAAAATCCAGACAATAAACTAAGCCCCAGACCCATGCCTGTCTTCCCCCCCACCCCCCCCTCTGCCCCGACCTGTCAACCTGGGTGACGTATTTAAGATACAGTCAATGTGCCTCTATCTCCAGCTCCCCTGCTGCCAAGTGCCACACTTTGCACACCAGCACCTCTGACGGCAGCCGCTCCCCAGCTGGGGGATGTGATGCCCTCACCAACTGTGGTTGATGGTGCAGGAGGGAGGTTGAGATGCTTTGCTGCAGCAGATGCTGACATGAGTGGTTATACCTGCTGGTGAAAATTGTGGCCCTTCTCCATCCTATGAGTAGACAACCCTGCTGCATGACTGCGCTGTTGCTGTTAGGGGATCTGATGGGACAAAGAGCACTGATCATCCAGTTGTTCTTCTCTGTAGACCATGCTGCATTTTGGAAACTTATTCCAGAAATTTTCACTCCTGTGCCCTCTTAGACATTGCTGACAATATGTTGAGAAGACAATTTAAATGCTTGTTTTCTTCTCCTCCACCATTGTGCAATGTTGCTGTTCACTTGACTTCTGTGGTTGCTTTGGTGGGATCTGCAGGTCAAGAGGGTCGGTTATCACCAGGAATCTAAATTATTCATTTAAAAATTTTGTCTTTTCCAGTCTGGAGCAATGGAACTACTGAGACAGAATACAAACTCCTTCCTTTTAATTTTAAGAAAAATATTGATCTTGTTTTGTTTATGAATCTTTGTCAAGGCTCAGCAAATCTACTGTAAGCCTCAAACCTGTGTTGTATACATCCTTTTTTTCCAGATCACTGATTTAATGATCAACAAATTAATAAAAGATGGTAGAAAATGCAGAATTATTACACTCAGGTGAGACTTGTGGAAACTTAACAGAGCTGTATGAGGGAAGATGAAATTTTCTGTTGACGAATAAAAAGTAATGTACAATGGAAAGAAGTAACTTGAATGATTCATAGCCCTTGCTGGGTTCTAAATAAATTCTCACCACTTAAGGGGAGATCCTTCAGAAAATCTTTCTACATGTATGGTTATCTCAGGAAATAAAATCCTCTGTGAGTAAATAGAATATTTGGTGCATAAGAACTGAGATGAAGATTATTTCAGGATATAAGAATTAATC
>NW_009609944.1:32805-52827 GCF_000690535.1 Cariama cristata
CCCCCCCCCCCCCGCAGTGAAATATTTGTCAATTAAAAAATGTTTTCACTTAGATTAACATCAACCTGTGGGAAGTATTGATCTTCTAAAATTTGTTTTGGGAAAAAGCTGGAAATTAACTGTTCCGTAATCTAACTGGAAAATTCAGAGTTTGTTTTATTTTGAAATGCCTTTTTTAATTTCAAATTGCAATTGTTTTAGGAGAAAAAAAAGCTATTTAGATTTTTAAAAATACCAAAACCTCAGAATGAAATGTGCTGATTCACTGAAATACAGTGTTTCAGATCCATCAAAATATTTTTATTTCTGTTAAAAAAATGCTATTTTCTGGGAAATATAGGGTTTTCATTTTGAGTCTGAACACAAATACCCACCCACTCACAGTCAGAAAATTGCTTGCTATAGGTCCCACGGGTGTGCTCTCCAAAACGTTACAATGTCTTACCAGAAGCATGACATCTCCTAATATGTTACATTTTAATCTGGTCATTGTCTCCTATAGAGTTCACAGCGTAAGTAGGAGGCCTCAGAAGCAGATGTCCAAAATTATTAGTGACAGGAAGACTTTTCTGTGATTCAGATTTGAGTAGAATTAATATGTTATTTCAGCTGTGAATGTAGAAAATCCCTTAGCTGAAGGGCCAGGTACTGATGTTCTCAACTCCTATGAAGTTAATGGAAAAACTTCCCCTTGGATGGGGAAGGGTTTTCACTGGTGGTTTTGATATCAGCAAGGTAGCTTACATGCCAGACTAGGTGTAGTAGTGCTCTGCAGAACTAACTGGTGAGTACCTAGAACAGTAAAAGGTGAAACATTTTACATTTGCCTCTTATTTTCCAAAATGTAAGAGAAAGATAGCATTCTGTGAAAGTGAAGGAAATACAGTGAATTTAGTTTAAAAAACATTTTTAAACCATGAAGCTTGCAAAAATCAAACTAACAAAAAAGCAGAGGCCGAGGCTTAGGAGAATTTAAAGAAAGAAAAAAATAATTCATTTTTACAGCCAATAAAAACATTTGCAGTTACAGGATGAGTTTAAAATCTCTCAGGTGCTGACACAGAGACTGAAAAAAATTGAGTTTCTCATCAGATTCATTTTTGCATTGAACAACATCTTAGGGACATTATGACAAAATCTGCCCACTGGGAAATACACTTTATAAATTTTCTTTATCATAGAATAAGCCAGCTTAGAAGAGACCTCGAAAGATCGTTTGGTCTAACCTTTTGTGGGAAAGGGAGCTGAGATGAGATCATCTAGTGGCCTGTCCAGTCACATCTTGAAAACCTCTAGAGATGGGGACTGTACCACATCCCTGGGGAGGTTCTTCCAGTGATTGATTGTTCTCACTGTAAAAAATTTCTTCCTTATACGGAGGTGAAACCTCTCCCAAGGCAAATTGTAACAGTTGCCCTTGTCTTCTCCATGTGGCTCCTTGTGAAGAGTGCCCCTCCGTCCTCTTTGTAGCTACTCTTTAAGTATTGGAATACTGTGATGCGGTCCCCTCTGAGCCTGCTCTCCTCCAGGGAGAAGGGACCTTCAGTCAGAAGAGACCTCTTTCAGTCTTTCCTCAAAGGTCAGGTTCTCCAACCTTGCTTTGATTACCTTCATGGCCCTCCTTTGGACACTCTCCAGTCTGTCCATGTCTTTCTTGACTTGTGGGGACCAGAACTGGACACAGTACTGCAGTGGTGGCCTGACAAGCGCTGAGTAGAGTGGGTCAATCACATCTCTGTCTCTGCTAGTAATGTCTCGGTGGATACAGCCCAAGATCTGATTTGCCTTTGTTGCTGCAGCAGCACACTGCTGACTTCTGTTTAGCTGGTTATCCACCAGGACCCTTTCAGGAAGGCTATTCCCCAGCCACGCAGGTCCTAGCCTGTACTGGACTCTTTGCTTAGGTCATCCCAGGTGCAGGCCTTGGCACTTGTCTTTGTGAAACTTCATACAGTTGTTGCTTGCCCACTGTTCCAGCCTGTGCAGGTCTCTCTGTAAAATGGCTCTCCCTTCTGATGTGTCCTCCTCACCACACAGCTTGGTGTCATTAGCAATCTTGGTGAGGGTGCTGTCAGTCCGATCATCCAGAATATTTACGCAGATGTTGAACAATGCAGTGCCCAATATTGATCCCTGGGGGACCCCGCTTGTGACAGGCTGTGAGTCTGAGTAAAAACCCTCTGAGTGCAGCCCATTAGCCAATTTCCTACCCATTTCACAGACCACCAATCCAGTCTGTATCTTGCCAGTTTGTCTCATAGATACAGTTTGCCTAGTTTGTTTAGTTTGTCATTTCAGGATTATTTTTATTTTTCATTGAAACCTCTGTCGTTGTCCTTGCTATTGCATATCTGCGTGACATTTGTCTCCAGTATTCTGAGGTCGAAAGGTGAACTACAACTATTTCTTGGGTCATAAACCCCTATCAATATGTAGAGTTGTTTGTAGGTTTTTTTTTCAGTGCTGAAATTGTTAGGTCATAGTGCACATAACACTAGACTTTAGTACATAGAATGCTATCTGTATTTTGGTTTGCTTTTTAAATATCACAGTGCCTTCCTTGCTAAAAGCATTCAGAAGCCTCGTTTTGGTGCTGCATGCTGTGTTATGCAGAATTTTGAAAAAAAAATCAAACAAACCCTAAACCTGTTAATTAACTTTCTCAGCACTTTTTCTTTTTTTTTTTTTTTTTTTGTAAAAATGAAAATTCCATTTGTTCAATGCATAGAAACCAAGAATAGTGAGCTCTATACCAAAAATGGAGGGGAGGAAATATAAAGGCACTGCAGAATGCCAGGGCTCAATATAAACACAGAGAAATAAGATGTTTGTAAGAACAGAAGGTAAAACTGAAATCAGTTTTTTCTCTTCCATCTCAGTGGTGAAGTTGTCCTATAATAAATTGATTATTACCAATCTCTTCTTTAGGGCTCAAAGGAGACAGGTCTGCTTTACCACAGTAGATTAAAACATCCAGTGTCTTTCTCAAGCAAAATCCCCATTGTGCCATAGTAGGATTTAATATTTGCCGTTATTGTGCAGCTGTGATTGTAAAAGGCAGCTGTTAAAAAACTACAGTGTTCATGATGGCACATTTAAAACAGGAAGGCTAAAGGTAGCAAAGCTCCAGTATGCATTTTTCTTTCTTTTTTTTTTTTTTTTCCAGCTTAGAAACACCCCTTCACAGCTTGTTCCCTCTCTTTTCCCTCTTTGCCAGCATCTTCTATGAGCTCCCCTAGGTCACATGTAAGATGGAGGCAGAGTTACATAAAACAGCTCTCAATACAATGGACTTCTCATAATGCTTGGGCCTGTTCTTATCTGCACGTCCCCATAACACAGATTGCTGCAGAAACAAGGGAAATTGTCTCATAGCCACTTCCCTGCAATTGTGTTGTGCCATTACTGCTTCATGCTAGTCTGCCCAGGCATAATTCCCTGACTGGAACAGGTCCTGAATTCAGTGGTGTTTCAGCACATAATAGGGTTGGCTTGCTCATCTCCGGTTTCATGGACATGTGCTGACCATTGCCTCCTGCTGACTTGGTTCCTCTCTCCTCATCTCTGTTGTCCCTCCATGGGAACCTGTGACATTTCTGTTTCATCTCACTGTCGAGCCCAGCAAACCACCATGCTGACTACTAGGGCATGGCTCCCAGGTATTTGCTTTCCCTTTTGTCCTTCTCCTCATTAGCCAAGATAGAAAGCTGTGCTGACAACTTTGGGAGGGTAGCTCCTCCATTTCCCTCAAAATTAGATCTCTTTATTCTCCCTTTTTGTCCAGTTTGGAAAAGGTGATCTTGAGGTGGGACTATGCTTGTGCTTCTTTGCCTCTTAAGAGATGCTCAACTCCTTCCCTTCATTGGCTTGGTGTGTCTGTCTCTGGAAGCAGAATGTGAGTTCTGCATCATGGAAACTTATTTAGCTCTGAGTATTGAACAGGTCGCTAAAAGTAATTGAAGTGATGCAGAAATAAATATATTTTTACTGATATTTGTAGCCCCTTTATCTTAGGTGGGCTTGAGATTGCTCTATTTTCTGGTAAAAGAAGCTGGATCATCCATGTTCTTCCTTTCATTCACTGGTTTCTCTCTCCATACATTCATTCCCTTTCCTTCCAACCTATAACCAATCTGTTTCTTCAAAATTTCAGAATCTTTCCATAGGAAGGGGGCTTGCTTTCCCATCTCGCTTTCTTCTCCTATAGCCATCCAGATCCCCTGTATTGGGGAGGGAACCAGTTTTCCCAGGTAGGACCATGTTCTTATCTCTGCTGCCATCTGTTTTCCGGAAGGACCCCATCCTCTTCTAACCCAGGGAAAGGGTTGTTAGGCATTGGAATGGGCTGCCCAGGGAGGTGGTGGAGTCACCAGGGCCCTGGAGGTGTTTAAGAAAAGACTGGATGTGGCACTTAGTGTGATGGTCTAGTTGGCAGGGGGGTGTTAGGGCAAAGGTTGGACTTGATGATCCCAGAAGTCTTTTCCAAAACAATCAATCCTGTGATTGTGTGTGATTCTGTGAAAGAAGAGAAAGAAAATGGCAGTCTTTAAAATTGTTCCTCTCTAAATGATCACAACTAATTATGAAGGCTACAGCTACTGTGAGATCAGCTAATAAACTCCTTGAACAGGTTTCTGAAGTCTGTCTTAGAAGTGAATGAGTCACAGTTGCACCAGCTGACTGCAAATAAGTGGGTGGGAGAGGAACAGGCCCTGTACTTTGTGCTGGCAAGGTACGCACAAAGAGCTATCAGCAGGCCTGGGAAATGAGCAGGGGTGAGTTTGGACTGACAGCTTTGCAGCAGGGAGATGGAGGCAACTGAGTGCTTGTCAAAGAAGTAAAGGCTGAGCTTTTAAGTTAAAACACACCTTGAAAGCAACACATCTGAACAGCAGAAGTGGGAGATTAGCAGAGGATCGGTCAGGCTATAGGGCTATATGTTTTAGTGCACGTGGTGTAGGATTTAGTCTCTGCACCTTGGTCTGACTACTTGTACGTAGGTCCTTGAACACCAACATTTGGAATAGGAATGCACTATGATTTGAGTCAATGTCCTGGTTTCAGCTGAGATAGAGTTAATTTTCTTCCTAGTAGTTGATACAGTGCTATGTTTTGGATTTAGTATGAAAATAATGTTGATAATACACTGATGTTTTAGTTGCTGCTAAGTAGTGCTTACTCTAAGTCAAGGATTTGTCAGTTTCCCTTGCTGTGCCAGCGAGGAGGTGCACAAGAAGCTCGGAGGGAGCACATCCAGGACAGCTGACCCCAACTAACCAAAGGGATATTCCATACCATAGAACATCCTGCTCAGTATATAAACTGGGCAAGTTGGCCAGGAGGGTCCAATTGCTGCTTGGGGACTCACTGGGCATTGTTCAGTGGGTGGTGAGCAAGTGTATTGTGCATCACTTGTTTTCCTTGGGTTTTATTCCTCTCCCTGTCTTTATTATCTCCCTTTTCACTACAATCATTATTATTATTTCATTTTATTTTATTTCAATTATTAAACTGTTCTTGTCTCAATCCATGGGTGTTACCTTTTTCTGATTCTCCTCCCTGTATCACAGGCAGGGGGAGGGAGGAGTGAGCAAGGTGCTGCGTGGTACTTAGTTCCCCACTGAGGTTAAACTATAACAGTCCTTTTGGGTGCCCAATGTGGGGGCACAAAGTGTTGAGACAATGACAGATCTGACCAGAGTGTGTTAAAACAAGTTTTTTATAAGAATTCATTATATTAATTTAATAGTCTCTTGTGAACAAGTTGATTGATTTGCTCTCAAAGTTGTTGCGCTGGTTGCCAGAGTTGCGTTATGTAATGCCTTACTTGCTGCTGTTGTTGTTGTACTTTGTAACATTGGCTTATGATATGATAGACTTGGTGGCCGTAGAACTGACCTGGTATTTGTACTCGGCATTGCCGTCACCTCCGTACTTCGGGAGCCATCTATTGGGAACTGTTAATAATTACACCTTTCGCCTTATCTACTCAGAGAGCCAGCCTATGGAGGAGACATCTTTCCACATCTTCCCCTTCTTCTCCAGGCTAATGACAATAGCGTTTGAGAATTTTGAAAATGATGAATATCCTTGGGATCTTGAAACCAATGTGGTTCTAGTGCGAAGAACCATGAATGTGGTTCAGGTCTTGTTTAAGGTTAAGCAACTGTTTAAGGCTACTCCAACCCTTGTGACAGGCACTGTGGCTACTCAAACCCCGGCAACAAGCACTGTGGTTACTCAGACCCCAGCAATGAGTGATGCAGCTGAACCAGAGGACCAACCCTTGCCGGTATCAATCACCGCCCCTATACACAAGAAGAAGTGGACATGAAAGACAGCTCGTTTAGTAAAGGAGAACAAAGCAGGGCCATTGCAAGAACAGGAGGAAGACGTAGAACAAGAAGTAACCACTTGATCCCTATCCCTGAGTGAGCTGCAGGATATGTGAAAAGATTTCAGCTGTGGTACAGGTGAGCACATTATCACCTGGCTGCTCCAATGCTGGGATAGCGGGGCTAGTAGCCTAGAATTAAAGGGCAGGGAAGCCAAGCAGCTGTGACCATTTTCTAGGGTAGGAGACATTGACAAGGTAATTGGAAAAGGGGCACAAGTCTTCAGCCTCTGGAGGTGACTCTTGTCAACTCTGAAGGAAAGGTATTCCTTCAAGAAAGATGTTATACGTCACCCAGGCAAGTGGACAACCATGGAGACAGGTAACTAGTACCTGAGGGAATTAGCTATGCTGGAGATGACTTATTATGACCTGACCAATGTGCAGTCACCCACAGATGTGGATGAAGTCCAGTGCATATGACCAATGTGGAGTAAATTTCTACAGAGCGCGCTGTCATCATATGCCAACTCATTGGCAGTAATGACCTGCAGAGACTAAGAGACACCAACGGTAGATGAAGTGACTCACCAACTCTGGCAATATGAAGAAATTCTCTCTTCCTCCCTTGTCTTGGCCGTGGAGAAACTGGTCCAGCAACTCAAAGAGGATAGATCCTACTCCCCACCTGTACAGACCAGTATCTCATCTATTAATAGATTTTTTTGCTCAAGAGAGAGGATGTAGAGGGTATACACCATGAGGTACCCTGTGGTTTTACCTGTGGGACCACAGAGAGGACATGAGGAAGTGGGATGGAAAATTTACGTTGACCCTAGAGGCAAGGGTGAATTGTAAGGAAAAACAATTACAAATGGGGGTTCTTCCAGGAAAATTGCTGCTCCAGTCCGCAGTGGGTAGTTCCCCAGACAGAGTGGAAGGGCTGGTCTTACTCCTGGTCCTATGGAAAAGAATTCTAATCCATTTTTACAAGTGAGTGGAGAACTCCATGACCAGCACTAGAGAGGCCCTGCCTCCAGCCAGGTGGAGGAGAGGGGCAACTGGGTTTACTGGACTGTGTAGATCCAATGAGCTGGCACATCTGACCCACAGGAGTATAAGGCTCTAGTAGATACTGGTGCACCGTGTATCTTAATGTCATCAAGCTATAAAGGGTGAGAACCCATTTGTACTTCCGGAGTGACAGGGGGATCCCAACAGCTAACTGTATTGGGGGCTGAAGTGAGCCTAACTGGGAACGAGTGGCAAAAACACCCCATTGTGACTGACCCAGAGGCTCCGTGCATCCTTGACATAGACTGTCTCAGGAGAGGGTATTTCAAGGACCCAAGAGGGTACCAGTGGGCTTTCAGTATAGCTCAGTATAGCTGTCTGGGAGACAGAGGAATTTAAGCAGCTGTCTACCTTGCCGGGTCTCTTGGAGGACTGTTCTGTTGTGGGGCTGCTGAAGGTAGAAGAAAATAGGTGCCTATTGCTACCACAACGGCGCACCAGTAGCAATATTGCACCAACCGAGATTCCCTTACATCCGTAAGGTGATTTGTTGACTGGAGAGTGAAGGAGTGATCAACAAGAGTTGCTCACCCTTTAACAGTCCCATATGGCCAGTGCAAAAGTCTAATGGGGAAAGGAGACTAACAGTAGACTATCGTGGCCTGAATGAAGTCACACGGCTGCTGAATGCTGCCATACTGGACATGCTAGAACTTCAATATGAACTGGAATCAAAGGCAGCCAAGTGGTATGACACTATTTATATTGTTAATACATTTTTCTCAATCCCTTTGGCATTAGAGTGCTGGACACAATTCGCTTTCATGTGGAGGGGTGTCCAGTACACCTGGAATCAACTACCCCAGGGGTGGAAACACAGCCCTGCCATTTGCCATGGACTGATCCAGACTGCACTGGAACAGGGTGAAGCTCTGGAACACCTGCAGTACATTGATGCTACTATGTGAGACAATACATCAGAAGTTGTTTTTGAAAAACGGAGGAAAACAGTCCAAATCCTTCTGAAAGCTGGTTTTGCCATAAAACAAAGTAAAGTCAAGGGACGTGCACAGGAGATCCACTTTTTAGGAATAAAATAGCAAGATGGATGTTGTCAGATCCCAATGGAGGTGATCAGCAAAATAACACATATGTTTCCACCAACTAGCAAAAAGGAAACACAAGCTTTCTTAGACGTTGTGGATTTTTGGAGAATGCACATTCCAAGTTAAGGTCTGATTGTAAGCCCTCTCTCTCAAGTGACCTGGAAGAAGGATGATTTCAAATGGGGCCCTGAGCAATGGCAAGCCTTTGAACAAATTAAAAAGATGATAGTTCATGCAGTACTCCTTGGGCCAGTCCAGGCAGGGCAAGATGTAAAAAAATGTGCTCTACACCGCAGCCAGTGAGAATGGCCCTACCTGGAGCCTCTGGCAGAAAGCACCAGGGGAGACTTGAGGTAAACCCCTAGGGTTTTGGGATCAAGGACACAGGGGATCTGAGGCCTGCTATACTCCAACTGAAAAAGAGATACTGGCAGCTTATGAAGGGGTTTGAGCTGCTTTGGAAGTGGTTGGTACTGAAGCACAGCTCCTCCTGACACCCCAGCTGCCAGTGCTCGGCTGCATGTTGAAAGGGAGGATCCCCTCTACACATCATGCAACTCATGCTACATGGAGTAGGTGGATCACACTGATCATACAATGAGCTTGAATAGGAAACGCCAGCCACCCAGGAATCTTGGAAGTGATGTTGAACTAGCCAGAAGGCAAAGGTTTTGGAATCTCACCAGAGAAGGAGGTGACGCATGCTGAAGAGACCCCACTGTATAATAAATTACCAGAAAATGAGAAGCAATATGCCTTGTTTACTGATGGATCCTACCATATTGTAGGAAAACATTGGAGAATGAAGGCAGCTGTATGGAGTCCCCTACAACAAGTCGCAGAAAATGCTGAAGGAGAAGGTGAATTGAGTCAGTTTGCAGAGGCTTTAGACATCCAGTTGACTTTAGACATTACTGAATGATAAAAATGGCCAATACTTTATCTCCATACTGACTCATGGATGGTGGCAAATGCTGTGTGTGGGTGGTTGCAGCGATGGAAGCAGAACAACAGGTAGTGCAGAGCTAAACCCGTCTGGGCTGCTGCATTGTGCCAAGATATTCCTGCCCAGATGGAGAACCTGGTTGTGAAGCTACGTCACGTAGATGCTTATGTACCTAAGAGGTGGGCCACTAAAGAACATCAAAACAACCAACAGGTGGATCAGGCTGCTAAGACTGAAGTGGCTCCAGTGGATCTGGATTGGCAACATAAGGGTGAATTATTTATAGCTTGGTGGGCCCATGACACCTCAGGCCATCAAGGAAGAGATGCAACATATAGACGGGCTCATGATCAAGGGGCGGACTTGACCATAGACACTATTGCAGAGGTTATCCATGGATGTGAAACATGCACTGCAATCAAGCAAACCAAGTGGTTAAAGCCTCTCTGGGATGGAGGACAACGGCTGAAACATAAGTATGGGGAGGCTTGGCAGATTGACTATGTCACACTCCCACAAACCCTCCAAGGCAAGCACCATGTGCTTACAATGGTGAAAGTAACCACCAGATGGCTGGAAACATATCCCGTGTCCCATGTCACCATCTGGAATGCTATCCTGGGCTTTGAAAACAAAGTCTTGTTGTGACACTTTTAACCCAGAAAGAATTGAGTCAGACAACAGGATTAATTTCTGAAACAACCTCATAGACACCTAGGTCAAAAAACATGGTATTGAGTGGGTATACCACATTCCCTATCATGCACCATCCTCTGGAGGAATTGAATGATACGATAGACTGTTAAAGACCACACTGAGAGCAATGCATGCTGGGATGTTCAAACATTGGGATACACATTTAGCAAAAGCCACTTGGTTAGTCAGGGGCTAGGGAATCTAACAATCGGCCTGGCCCTGCCCAATCAAAAATTTTAAGTACTGTAGAAGGGGATAAAGTTTCTGTAGTGCAGATAAAAAATAGGAAAAACAGTCTGGGTTATTCCTGCCTCAAGCAATGGCAAACCCATTCATGGGATTGCTTTTGCTTATAGACCTGGGTCCACTTGGTGGGTAATGCGAGAGGATGGGGAATTCCGATATATACCTTAAGAGGATCTGATTTTGGCTGAGAATAGCCAATGAATTAAATTATATGATGTTAATTGCTAAATAATACTGTATATATATAACACATCTATGGTGGCTATATGCTCATCACCACACTGGGCGCCTTGCAGCACCTTTCTCTACCACTCCGGATTAGAGTGGTAGATCTCAACCCAGCTCCCTTTCGATTGTCTTATCAAGAGTATTACAGTAAAAATCACCCACATTAATGAAGAATGAACTTTGATGAAACTGGACAAGTGCAGTGGTGGTGGAATTTTCATCATGCAACAATCCAACAGCACACACCATCTTTTCTGCCCTGAAAGACTGTTATGACAGATGAAGCCCAAAGTCATGGACTAAATGAACTCAATGGACATTTTATAGGGATGACCCTTAGACTAAGGGAATGCTATCTGTGTGTATATACCAAAAGACAGGAAAGGTGATGGTATATTGCAAAGTGTGGGACCTGGGCATGATGTAAATGGTGTAGAATAAGGGGTGGATACTGTCCTGGTTTCAGCTGAGATAGAGTTAATTTTCTTCCTAGTAGTTGATACAGTGCTATGTTTTGGATTTAGTATGAAAATAATGTTGATGATACACTGATGTTTTAGTTGCTGCTAAGTAGTGCTTACTGTAAGTCAAGGATTTGTCAGTTTCCCTTGCTGTGCCAGCGAGGAGGTGCACAAGAAGCTGGGAGGGAGCACATCCAGGACAGCTGACTCGAAGTAGCCAAAGGGATATTCCATACCATAGAACAGCATGTCCAGTATACAAAATGGGGGGAGGCTGACTGGGAGGGGCTGATTGCTACTCAGGGATGGGCTGGGCATTGATCAGTGGGTGGTGAGCAATTGTATTGTGCATCACTTGTTTTCTTTGGGTTTTATTCCTCTCTCTGTTACCTTCCTTTTCATTACAATTATTATTCATTGTTTAGTTTAGTTTATTTCAATTATTAAACTGTTCTTGTCTCAACCCATGAGTTTTACCTTTTTCTCATTCTCCTCCCCATCCCACTGGGGTCCTGGGGGTAGGGAGGAGTGAGTGAGTGTCTGCATGGTACTTCGTTGCCAGCTGGGGTTAAACCAGAACAGTCAAATCAGAAAACACATTCAATTTCAGTGTTTGAGATCAATGAGATGAAACTATCTGCATCCGTGGCCTGTTACAGACAGAGACTCCAGATGCAAAAGTCGGTTCTGAACCTGGGACTGAGCCTAAGATTTGGTGAAATTATCTCAGAGGGTCCTTGCTTGCCCCCAGGCTCTGGCAGAGGCTAGAGTGTGTTGTGTTTGATTTGCAGCAGAACTCTGCAGGGTTTTTTTGAGTGAGGAAAACCCAAAACAAAGGAAATTGGGAAAATTATTTTGTACACCCCACTGCAGCAAAACACTCTGCCTTTCCCTGTATTGCTGCTCAGCCTAACCGCTGTTTATGTGATACAGCACTAGATCAGAAGAGGTTTGTCAGCCCTGTGAAACTAAGCCTTGGCCAGTAGTTGCTTTCTGAGATGCAGGGGGAAATAGTTTTTGAGATGTCATCTGGCTTTTTGAGGTGTGCATATCAGCTTGCTGTTTTCAGTATGTCCTAGGATAGACAAAGCTGGATATAGTCTTGCAGGCTGATAGACAGTGGTGGATGGAGAGTCATGAGTTAGGTTTAGCATGTGGCCAACAATGCATTTCATACTGGGAAAATAGGAAAGTATGGACAACTCATGCATGGAGGATGAAGAGAGTATGAGAATGTGGTCTCCTTGCAGTATGAAGGAAACAATCCACATTGGCCAATCTAGTTAAAAAAGCCACATTCTAGGGCAGGTTAAAGAATTCAGCCAGACACATCATCAATAGCTGATTATTTGCAGCTAAAATTAGACCTGGAATTGGCATTTTGTATCTTGATTAGAACAAAGCTATCTTTATCAATAAGCTATGACAACTTTGAGTCGACATTTCCTACTGCATGTTAATCCCTCAGTCTCTTTTGATTAGTAGATGGAATTACATTAAAATCGATCCTCCTCCCGAGGTCCATTTGTGCGCTCACTCTCAGTCTTGAATTAGGTAGCTGGCCTCGTGCCAGGCCCAGGTCCCCCATCGGGACAATGAAATCACAGCCACAGTGTTGCTCATTTGTGTTTTACAGTATGCCATTTATTTATTACAAAAGGCTCGGGAGACTTAGTGCCTTGGTGAGATATTATTTAGGCTTCAGTTCTCTGTCAAATCTTATTACTCTCTTCAGTTTGGTTTGCACATACTTATTACTCTCTTCAGTTCGGTTTGGCTTTTGAAGATAAGAGGGGAAAGGGTAAGGAAGAGAAACAATGTCATATTTAAAATCTAGCTTTAGTGAGATTTGCTCAGTTGTACAGGCTGATCTGAGGGAATTGATGAGTTTCAGCCTGGGACAAAATGTCACTGGAGAAGCTCAGAGAAACAGGCATCAGTTTGGAAGCGTGTGGATTTTGTAAAAAGATGAGCCCCTCTGGCCCATAATTGAGCTTTCAACAGCCAAGCCCTGAAAGAAGCTGTCCCTAAGCTGTGCTGACCTGTTGTAATTTTCCTCTGAGGGTCCCTGTGAAGCTGGTGGGAGTCAATGACATGGTCCTTAGTGAATTCAGGAGCACAGAACAACTCCAGTGTCTTTGTTTTCTGTTTCAATGTTGTTTCTTAGAAATTAAGAGTAATTAAAGCTATGAACAATTCTTCCTAGGTAAATTGAAAAAACTTCACAAAAAGTAACAGAGAAGAGCTGTTGACAGTCTAGAAAGTGTAAGAGCTGGAGAGCTTTCCATTTAACTCCCACCTTTTCCATCTGTAGCTCTTGTCATCAATCAGCAAGCAGCCAGGAGACGGTGATAGCTAAATGGTGTGCATTTCCCTAAGGTTTGAGATTACATCTTTCCTCTCCTCTCTGACATCCTTTGATAGTTAGCTTTTATAAAGTGTGCTGTGTTCCTTGACTTGTGCAGTTGTGATCTGGAAGCTATCTTCCAACATCTGGGTGATTCACTTGGAGTTGTATGAGCATCTCATGAGAGTGTGAACTGATCTCTTAACTGAGCTGCTAAGCATAATTCTGAGGCTGCCAAAGCTCAAATGTGAAGTGGAAACATATATATAATTTAGGCAGGAAATATAAAACATTATGGGATTCCTTACACTGTTGTAAACAATATTCATTTCACTTTGCTTATGTGATTTGGCATTTCTAACAGAATTAATGCTCTGTGATAGCACTAAGCAGGATGCTGTGCCTGAGTGGAATGGAAATAATGTGGGATGCGAGTCACTGATGTTCCTTGAAATGAGGAATATAAGAGACGCCGAATAGCAGACTAATTATGTAGCTTGTTTATTTTTCAACGAAGGTCTCATTACTATGATTGGTGTTGAATGGAGAAAAGGAATCAGTTATTCACTGTCTTGGATCTGCTTATTCTTAGATCTGCAGGTTTGTCTTTGAATACCTAGAGATGTGGTGGTAAGAGTTTCAGAGGAAGAAAGATAGACACAATACTTTGGTATATTTTGTGGCAGTGAATCTCTGGTATATTTTATTTATTTATTTATTTATTGTGATAGCAATACCCAAGGTTCAGGGTAGATACTTTATCGTCTTTGATTGTGCTTCATCCAGTATTTCACCTGCAACCCCCCCTGCCCAATGGTCCAAGTACATTAAAACTGTTACACATTATTGTGTATTTCTCAAAACTATTTGAAAATTTAGGAGGTGAGGCGTAGGTGCTAAAAGTTTATTTTTTTACTGTGATCTTTCCACTCAAGAAAAAGCAGCCTTAATTAGACTGGTTAAGACACAGAAATGCTAACAACCTTTGCCAAGTGAAGTTGATAATTCTGTCTTGGAACAACAACACGAACATGAACATATGTATCTTTAAAACGGTTTACTGTCTTTGTAGTGCACTAAGGCAAGAAACTTCCCCTGGAAAACTGAAAAAGAAACATAAGATACCTTCAGTAGTATGAGACTGATAAAGAAACCCCTGCTGATCGGTTTCTGTACTTCAGATGTCTTCATAAAGCTGTAGGGAACCTGCCTAATCTATTTTCTTCTGTTTTATTTGGGCGTCTGCAACATAAAAAATGGCTTCTTCATGCTGCTGTTTTCCTGCAGAATCAGGGCCTTTGCACTCTATGTCTCCAAAGACGCTATGGTGTAGATTTGAGTTGTGTTTTCTTGAGATGATGTCTCACATGACTCTCTCCAGGGTAGTCCATTTTATCATGATAGTTGACCAAAAAATGAGGAATGGGGAATTTCACTTTGTATTTCAGAGTGTTTCTTCAGACTCATGCAGTCAAATCTCTTTATGCAAAGGATTGTTTTGTTTCATTTCATTTTCCTAGATGTTAGTGGCTTTCTTCCAACACAAAGAAAGCTTGTGCTAAGCAAACCAGTCTATTTTTTGCCTACCTAACTGCATGCAAGCTGGAAGTTGCTTCTTACTGCAGCAAGTTCCCTACTGTTTTAATGAGCCTCAGAAAGTCTTGGGTTTCCATGTACCCAAGCTCTGTGCGTGCGCTCCACATGCTTGTATTACCAGAAGTGACTGTTTACCCATAATGCTTCAAACGCTGTTTTTCAGCTCAATGATTTATTTTGAGGACTGGGGAGAGGTTGCAGAACTTTTTGACTGCCACAAAATCAAATAAACTAGTAGATATGTGCACACTTTTGAATGCAAACTAAGCTGTTGATTAAATTTGTTTAATTTTACTAGAAATATGAAGAAGTCTGTTTTGGGAGCAATCAGTCCAGTGGTGCCAACTCAGTGTTTGACAGATAACATAAGAAATACAACAAAACAAAGCAGAGTGATTTGGAGCATATTGTGGGTAGAAGAATCTAATCCCCTGAAGATTTGCTTGCTTGGGTTTAGGCACATATTTGCACTGCTAACCTACACTCTACCCTCGGTGTTGTGTCTCCAAAATCAGGCTAGACTGCAAGTGGAGTTGAGCTGCTACGCATCCAGGTTGACTTCAGTATCAAGTTTTCTCTGGAAAAGCAGATTTTGTTTTCTTAGATGTTGTAAACATGTTTGCTGTACAAATCCTATGTACACAACCTGCGAAACCAGTTTTTGGACATTGTGCAGGAAGAGAATACGCAAGGCAAGTCCTGTTGCCTTTAATTTGGTATTTTTTCATTAGTGGAAGGATGATTTTACTTGATTTCTTGTCTAGAGAGACAACATTTTAGTTGAGCTCTCTGGTTTGATGTAAAGAATACACTAATTTCTATGGGATTTCTCAACCCAGTAGACCAGAGTAGATAATTTCTTATATCTTTTTTACAGTGTCTGAGATGCAGTAATGTTGTTCTTCCTCCATCAGTGATGCAAAGCATTAATGATTCTGTGGCAAGCCAGACTGATCCCTGCCCAACTCATTCCTTGCTGCAGGTCACTGTCCTCTGTTGATCGATGTATAACAAGGTGGCAGCACTTTGTGGCCAATTAATTGTCAAAGTGACTCTAATGATATTGGTGAATATAAGACAAAGAAAAGAGTTCAGGGCCTGCTTTGAGGCAAAAATTAAGTCTGATTTGTAATACAAATATATTCACTGCCACCTATGAGCCTGATGAAAATTTAAAAAGTTTCTACTAGTTCTGGGTATTTTAAGCTATGGGAACTGATCTCCAGGTGCAGAAGCAGGGAATCTTTTTCTTCATACCTGCCTTCCCCCTGCAATATTGCTAAAGCACCTGAGATGGACACAGCCAACAATCCCAGTCAATCATTGTGTGCAGATAAGGTGGCTTCTTGAGAAAAAAAATCTCCTTACTTAAAATGATCTACTGGTGCTTAAACTAGAAAAATTTCACCATGAAAGTTAGTTTCTCAAGATGGAGACCCTCTGAAGTCAGGGCAAAGTGTTTGTTGGCTTGAATAAGACCAGAATTTCACCTGCTAGTTTTTCAGAATGAAGCCTTCTCAAGCTTACTGATGTGCAATCAATAGCTGCTGCAAGAACAGTATCCACAGATGGAGGGTGAATAGCTCTGTAGCAATTTCAGATATGAAAATTTGTTTTTCAGTTTATCTGCATCTAGCAATTTCTTAATTATAGTACCCAGTACTTACAGCTATTTACCTCTTCAAAGCACTGCATAATTATTAAATTAATTGCTGCTTCATTGCCCTGTGAAATATCATGAGAGTTATTTCGTTATCTGGTCCTCCAGTAAGTAAGAAAAACCATACTGGTTATAAGACTAGGTCATATATGGTAGAAAATTCAAATAATTTTTTTCTAAGTGAGGAGACTGAGGCCACTCACTATGAATACTTTTGCTGCAAAGGTTATTCACCGCTACAGTATAATTCCTGTATTGCGGTAGATGACTTGAGGAGAACAGGAGGAGCGAAGGGAAGTTTGCCCAGTCGTGGGAGCAAAGAAGCTTCTTACTGTTCATATGGGAATCCACTCTGGTGGGAGTGTGGCTTAACAGGCAGAGGACTATCATCCTTGCAAGCTTCTCTTGAGAAATGGGGATGGAAATTATATGGATGAAATGAATAATGTCTGAAGTATTGCAACTAGAGCAACTGTACATGGACAGAATATCTGAACTGTCTCTTTGGGAAAGGGGAGCTTCCATTTCATTGATATTCCTTCTTTGCCTTCTACAAGTTTAAGTATTTCCTTCTAAGAAAATACGATCTAACGTGAGGATTAATTAGACTGTTAACCGCATTTATCTCCTTTACACAAGAGATCATTCCCTGATGAGGGGGAAAAAAGGCATGTTTTATAACGAGTAATGAAAATATGGCAATTTAGGGAATTAACATAGTGTAGTGGCTGACGCAAATGTTTTTCTATTTATAAGGCTAAATATGTTCGGCTGTCAGAGCCTCGAGAGCTAAATGCTGGGAATGATGGACCCCTAGTGTCAAGGCTGCACAAACAGGCAAGGGGAAAAGCTGCTTGCTGAGGGCAAAAAAAATATCTAAATGACATGGGAATTGTTCAGTGCCTAATAAAGCTCCAATTTCTGTGCCCCTCCTACAAAGTCTACAAGTTTTAAAATGCAGATGCGCCTATTTGAATGAGTTTATCATATTTAGGTATCTTTAGGGCCTCCTTTGATAACTTTGCTTAGACTTTTTTGGGATTGAAGTACGTGTTTACCCTTTGTGAGTGATGATGGGAGGATATTTAGACCATTTGCATGAAAAAGTAGCTTCTCCGTCTAATAGCTTGCTTGTGCTTCCTTCTTGTGTTGTCTAATGGGTCCAGGCTGATTTGGGTTAATAAAATGAAGGGGTTAGAAATCAGCAGTTGCCTTGTGAAGGATGCAGCTATACCTCTCTTGAAAGAAATAGATTTTATGTCTGTTTGATCTCCAAGGCACTAGGAGAAAGCAATACATTCCTGTTTGAAAATTGCCCTCCCTTGTTTCTCAACCATCGCCAATGTCTTGTGTGAATCACAGTTTTGAATTAGAAAGGTTCCTAAGACAGGTGGGTTTGGATGGTGCCCTGTCAATTTGATGCTGTGCAAACAATTGCATTCTTCCTGGTGATACAGTCCTGCAGTGTAATACTTTTAGACTTCAGCATCATTTGATTTCCTTCCATAGCTTGTTCATGCTCATCTCAGGATCACATTTCAACATTTTTGGAGCCTCAAAGAAATTAAAGATCCAAAGTTTGCAAAGGAACAAGGTATGAGCCCTCTTCCCTGACAGAGAAGTATCTGGAAGTTATGGAGGGTGGAGAATAGCAAATACCTGCTTAGTTTTCATCACTTTTGAGATTACAGGTTCTCTGTGTGAGGCTGTGGGTCCTCCTGTACAGGACTCTCTCTCCTTAGCCCTTCTTCTTTTGTTCACTGCCCTCATTTCTTGATGAATTTATTCCCCTTCCTTGTAACATTTGTATTGTTTTTATTTTTAAAACCAGGTTATGCATCTCTTTTTCCAATAACGTGTGTCTGTTCTTCAGCTTTTAGCTGGAGTTTTTGGCTAGAGAGACTGAGTCAGTGATTTGGCCACTAGATGCTCTTGACAGATTTGTTCCTTGCCATTACAAGAAGATTGACAGCATGTGTCTGTTTTTATTTATTTATTTATTTAAAGGAATGAATCTTCCCAGCTGACAAAACCCTCTAGCAAAAAAGATCGTTAATGTGTGAACCATGTTTTTGCATATGAAATTATCTCATTCTGAAGATGTAATTAATATTCTGCTTTGCAGGGTTAGGAATAAAGTCCTCAAGCTTTTATTTTTTTTTAGTATTTAGAACATTCTTTCAAAAGATTAGTGCAGAGTTGTTGACTAAATGGTTCAGTACATCCTCTTTATATAACCCTTTTGCTGGGCTGGATTCCAGATTGTCTTGATTTCATATGTTTTATATCTCCTCAAGAGGGAATAATTCTATGTTAATTACCATATTAGGGTCAGCTAAGTTAACAAATATGATTTGTGATTTATATAATTTTAAAAGCACTTTATCTGCCAACTTTTTTGACGCAATGTTTGAATACATTCAGGAAAGAAGTGAATAATAATAATAATAATAAGCCAAATATTTTCACATATGAATATAAAGATACAGGCTTTAATAAGTGGCTTTGTATTCTGTTCGACTTTGTGTGAGGAGGACTACCAATACTAATGGGAAGGGAGGATTAAATCTTTACTGAGGCTCAGTGACTACTACTGGCACACATCATTCTGATTTCAAATAGGTTACTGGAGAAATAAAGGGTTTTAAAAAGAGTTTCAAACTAAACTTCTTGGAAATAATGAGGGACTTAGAAACAATCTACTCAGCTGACTGGCTGAAATTCTGATTTTCCTATTTTAGAGTGCACTGGAAACTCTCCAGGCTCCATCAATTCTATTGACTGCAATGGGGATACTATCTACATGCACAGGTAGTCACCTAAATTCGTATGTTCAAATATGGAGCTGAATCCCATATGAAGAGGTTCTTTATATATTCTCCATCATTGCATGGTAGTATGTGCTTGATAGTCAGCTCTTGCTCTTTGTCTCAGTGTTGTTATTGAATGTCTCTTCCATGTTCACCTTCAACATCATTTTGTGAGTGTTCCGTGTAATTTTTATACCATGGTGTCACCAATAGTCATATCATGACTACTTTGTCCTGCATCTCCTTGTCCCATTGTGTTGCTGTTTTTCAGCGGTGTTGGCAATCTGTAGTATGTATGGTCTGCATCATTTCATCCAAAGCCCAGTAATGTTCCTGTGACTCTGCCGGCAAAAGCCTCCTTGATCTGTGACATTCAGGTGTTATAAAGAAAGCAAGTTCCTGAAGTCCTCATATGACTTGGATGTACCTCACTGGAGAACCACAGCTTTCCTGAGACAGGGACTCTGTTTTAATATAGATCCTACTCTGTTACATGTAAAGATCACTACAAACTCAGCACTGGATTTGCATGTTCAGATTTTTTTTTTTTTTGAGAGGCTGAAATATTTAAATTTTTA
>NW_009609945.1:0-5826 GCF_000690535.1 Cariama cristata
AACCATAATGATTCTATGATTCTATCATTAAGAGCTACTTAATTTCCTAACCCTAAGCAAAGAACTTCTCTAGAAAAAAAGAAAAAAACAAAAAACAAAACAAACAAACAAACAAAAAGGCACATTTTCTCCAAGAGGTGTTTTAAAAGGTCTTTCACCTCTCCTTTGGATTTAGAGAGGTTCTTCTGACTGCCTGATTTGCTATTAAGGCTCCTAAGAAAACTGTACAGACTTTCACCTCTCCTTTGGATTTGGAGAGGTTCTTCTGACTGCCTGATTTCCTATTAAGGCTCCTAAGAAAACTGTACAGATATACTGACTCCCATTAATTTTTTTTAAAACAAAGACAACAGATATAATGTCTGTCAGTGATGCAAAAGCACTGAAAATACTTCTTCAGGACAACAACAAACACTAAATATAAGTAAAAAAAAATAGATGCATATGCCTAGAAGTCACTGGAACACATACTGGAATTTAATTGTGCAAAAAGTTTCTGTTCCCTTCTCATGACCACATTTAAACCAGTGCAGCAAAAAGAGCTAGAAGACTCTTGTAAAACAAAAATCTAAAGACAATAAAAGAGAAAACAAACAACACTACAGTCATGACATATCCCCCATTTTGGCTGGAGTTTGAAGTGTTTTGCCTCATAAGGTTTTTATCATGTCTTAAATGGTTTTAGAGTTATTTTTGTTTCTGCCTGCACTGATAGACCTGTTTTAAGGCATCTCCTGAATCCATTTAGTAGTCGAAAAGTTACAAACTTGACAATAACTTAAACCCCTTACTCATCCACAGATTACGAGTAACATGGCTACCAGTTTAGAGAGCTTTCCTTACTGCCTGCCAAAGCATGTAACGTCACGATGATGAAAAGATACTCCTCTGGAGCATTGCTTCACATGATCTCCATCAAACTGTTACTGCCTCAAGGCACACAACAGGCTGCGGCTTCCCACGGCCTTGGTTGACTCCTATCCTTGCTTGGCTACATCCAAATACATGAGGTGTATTCAAGGTGCAATAGCCTGGCTCCTGGCTGCCATCCAGCTGGTTTGGCATAGTTACTCCGAGACATCTTGAACCTGCCGGGGCTGCCATACCCGTGCACTGGTCTGCACAAAATCTGGTCCACTTTGACCATTCACAGAGGTCACACCTGAAGAATACAGCACGGAATGTAGGAAAATCTGGTCTTCACACTAGTTTTGGGACAGTTTCAGCAGATGCTATAGACACAATTGCTGCGTGTAATCACCCCTAAGAAGGAATTAGCTGGCAGTTAAGCAAACTAATGCAGTGCCCTTTATTTGTTCTTTCTTCAGCTTTCTAGAGATCCAGAAAGGCAATTGAGTTGCACTGCAGCAATTGTAAGGGTAACACTTTGGCTGAGCATAAATGTTCCTTGCCGTAAGAGAAATCACTCAGCAAGCACAGTTCTTTGTTTCAGCATCCTGTAACAATACATTATCAAGTATTTCATGCAATTTTACTTCAGTCACATCAATAGAAAAAGGGAGCTGCTCTTTATTCCACTCTGTATGACATCTCCTCTCTGAATTCAGTACAAGAGAAAATATCAGGATCATATTTATGCATTCAGGGTGGTTTCTCTTAAGCCAGCTCTGCTGACACCCATTTTGTAGCAATTTAAAATGATTCCACAGCCTATTTTTCAGCACAAGAAAAGTATTCACTCAGTCCGTCGGCATCAATCAGTTATGTTCTAGAAGACCATAAAGTACAGATTTGCACGTGGGTTTCAAGGCAATCTAATGAAAAGCAAATCATGTATCTACAATTTCAAAAAGTTTAGAGAGGCTCCATGGAACCCAAATTCAGTGGATGAGATCTGCCCGCTGCAATTAAAATCTTTGCTCTGAACCTCAGAGAAAGAACGAACGCAGAACCCCCTCATCACACATGCCATGAGCCTACACTTCCCACCCCATCCTCTAGTGTGTGAACTACTAAGCCGAAACACGTAAGCGAGAATACCACTGTGACATCTACCATTTTGTAAACAGAATCTGACATACAAATTAGAAAAGGCTTTTGAAAGCTTCAGAACAAGTCGATTCAACACATCTGCTTTCCACACACCCCCCCCACATCATACCTGCCCATCACTCCCCCAGTTGAAACTGAGTATTACTTAAGTAGTTGGATGTGCAGATGTCTTTGGGGGGAAATAAACTATGCACTCACAAATAATAGATCCAAAAAAATCCCAGTTGCAGTCCAAAAAAACACCACAACTTAAACCCATGTAAGTCTGTCTTCTCCAGTTATTTAAATACTGCTTGGATGAGATTTTGTATGAGAATGGTAGAATCTAACACTAATATTTAACACTGACTTCCACATGCACATTAAGAGATTCATTGTAGCTTTAGAATTCTCATCTTCACAGAAAATATGTTCCCAACATAAAATCTGCCAGACTCTTCAAAGAGTTTAAATAACATGATTCATTTTTGTTGTTACAATCTTGCTGTCAAATCTTTTGGGGTTCAGTCTTTAAAAATCAGGATCTGAAATTTTAAAAATCCTCTTAAGCTTCTGTTGAAATGTGGCTTTTCATACAGAATTAACGTTAACCTTGACTAAAAGTACTAAAACAATACAACATTTTTCCATTACACTGTAATTAAAAAAATTTCAAAAATTATCTTCAAATTAATTGAGCATCACTTCAGAGCAAATCACCATTTCCACTATAAAAACCAGTGTCAGAATTCTTCACACTAACAGGCGGTCCGAAAGTAACTGTTAAAATGATTTTAATGGACCTATGTCATCTACAATTCAATTTACAAAATGAGCAGCATTTTAGTAAACAAACCTTTTAAAGAAGCAATATTGTTGCAGCAATTTTGAACTGAAATCATAATTAAGCCTAATTTACCTCAAAGGGATTATAACTCCAGATTTACAATATGGTAACCACTTAGTATATGTATTCGACTGAATCAATCTCTCTTAACAGAAATCTTCAGCTGCTATTGAAAGTACAAGTTCCAGAAGTTGCACATTTCTTAGTGTTTTTGCATAGTCCCTGTTAGAAACAAACCCAATAATAACTTTACAAATTATTATATTCTGTGGTTAGAAATACATATATGAGTTACATCTAGGATTGATGCAATCTTTGGTATAAGCCTCTATCTTTCAGAGTGTTCCCGGAGGGTACAAACACAAACTGCACAACTGTAACACCTTTCTAAGAGGAGAGTATTTCACACTCCAGTGGGACTAGGGCTAGGCCTCTAACACACAGAAGAAAATAAAAATAAGAAAATTGTCTTCCAGACTTGACAGTGATCAGTCTGTGGTCCTTACTCAGATCACTTTCCAGTTATGGTTTTGACAAGCTCCTAGCAAGTGTTCCATTTCCTAAGTTTAGCATGGTAATGAAAGTATTTTACCCACTTGAAAAAAAGTGTAAATTTACTTAGTTTCAGGAGCAAAGATCAGCAAAAAACCCAGAAAGTGTTTTTCTTTTCAATTTTCACACCCAAGAATTTGCATGCATTTCAATTTCAGTCTAATCTCGTAACCACCGATGAAAACGTTCAGAAATAATGATGAGGTATGCCAGACAATATAGGGATAATAATTTTTTTAATCAGTCATAAAAAACATTTTCCACTTCATTTAAGGAGTTATACAGTAAAGTTTGTATAGAAAAAAAGTCTTTTTAGTTTTTGTTGGTTTTTTAAATCACCTCATTATTTATTATTTGCATGGAGGCAGGATGACTTGCCTACTTTGTAAGATCCTTTGAGCTTTCCATTTTTCTCAGCAAACTCTTCAATTTTTTCCTCTTCCAAATGTAACTCACGAAAACATGCAGGACTGGATTTTTGTTGTTTTTTTAAATCACCTCATTATTATTTGCATGGAGGCAGGATGACTTGCCTACTTTGTAAGATCCTTTGAGCTTTCCATTTTTCTCAGCAAACTCTTCAATTTTTTCCTCTTCCAAATGTAACTCACGAAAACATGCAGGACTGGACCTACTTGTCAGAACATTTATCCCAGAGGCGAGTGGCTCTGTTTCAAATCCTTTTTCACCTGAGATGCTCCATGCCTTTCACAACAGCTCCCTAATCATCAAGCCTAATTTGACTAATAGTCACACTCCATTGCCCCCGTGGAAACCAAGCAACTGTGCAGAAAAAAACACAAGCTTCACTGAGTCAGGGAAAAAGGAGGATGCCTGTAAAGACTCAGCAGCCAAGTAGTTAATGCTACTACCCTATTTACCCAGGAGTACAGTCATTGACTACAGAACTTTTACTCAATCTCAGCCATTTTACTTTCTCTACCAGTGGGCTAAGAAATGAGCAGCTGCTCTTTTCAAAATATCACAAAATCACAGAATTGGCTTGGTTGGAAGAGACCTCTGGGACCATTGAGCCCAACCTTAGCCCTAAGCCTCAGTCGCTTCCTATCAGACTTATCCTCAAGACCCTTCACCAACTTTGCTGCCCTTCTCTGGACTCGCTCCAGCACCTCAACGTCTTTCTTGAAGCGCGGGGCCCACAACTGAACACAGCACTCGAGGTGCAGCCTCACCAGTGTCGAGTACAGGGGGACGATCACTGCCCTGGTCCTGCTGGTCACATCGTTCCTGATACAGGCCAGGATGCCATTGGCCTTCTTGGCCACCTGGGCACACTGCTGGCTCAGGTTCAGCTGGCTGTCGACCAACACCCCCAGGACTTTTTCCTCTTGACCCCTTTCTAACCACTCTGCCCCCAGCCTGTAACTGCATGGGGTTTTTGCGGCTGAAGTGTAGGACTCAGCACTTGCTCTTGTTGAACCTCATGCTGTTGGTCTCGGCCCATCTATCCAGCCTAAGATGAAAGCTTTTAAAGTATGGTGTGAGCTTTTGGCCTTATAGGAGTTGGGACAGAAAGGAATCTTTTTGTTCTCTTCCCCCTCAAAGGGATCCCCACACAGTTTTCATTTATTTTGTTTTTCCTTTTATTCACAGAGAAGCAGGTAAGACAAGACCAAACCACAGAAGACAAGAGGTGCTGACCTCTCTACCTCAAGGACAAGGATTAGTAGCTACTCACAAAAAGGGCTCATGAAAAATAATTTAAGTGTTGTTCAGCTGACAAGATTGCAGCTTGCAGATAAGCAGTCATCAACTCCTGCACAATCAATCCAAAGGACTGAATGGCAGCTGTTTAGTCTGGGCCATGAATGACGCTCCTGAGTTCTACCATAGTAGAATTAATCAAAAAAAAGTAAATTACAAATTTCATTTCTCATGTAAAATTGACATATTAAAAAGTACAGTATTGAGTTACTGCTTCATTGTCACCATCAACAATGCCTTCATTAGCTTGGACTACGATTAACAAAAATAATAATTACAATCTAAGCAGCAGAGCATTGTTGCTGTTCACCTTTTTTTGATTAAACTGAAGAGTACAGTTCCCATAGTACCTGGATACCATTTCACCTATATATCAATATTTGCATTGCCTGTGCAGATCACTTATAGTTCATTCCTGGCCAGTCCTTCTTCTGCATTGTAGGAGTACACTATATCACTTTTCTGAACAATAAGACAAATCAGACTGTTGTTAAAGAGACCACATGCAATGCAGTCTCTTGTACTGGATCAATAAGCGTCAATTAACAGGTACAAGCCAGGAAGGTTTCACTCATTTGTCTTATTAAGGAAAGTTAAAAACCACTATTCATCATCATAGCTGTATGTTCAGCTGTATGCTGGTATATTATATATCTAGTCCTTGACTGTGCTAACTGAACCTCAATGCAATCAACAAGACATATGGAGGA
>NW_009609945.1:5840-15461 GCF_000690535.1 Cariama cristata
CCATCATGATTCTGCAGGTCCTGCTTAATCACAAAAAGCAAAGAGCTGAGATTCCTGAACACCCACTATTGTTAGAGGACGAACGTGCTATGCACTTCCACTGAAAGTGCTCTTTTCTACTTAGAAACAGAAGTAAGTTCACAGCCTTTTGTGTTCCTTTCAAACTACAAAAGCAGAGGATTCTGGAATAGTTTGATACTTCTTCCAGATTTCAAATGGTCAGAAGAAGCAGAAAGACATTTCGACAGTTAACGACAGACGGGACATTGAACGCTATATTCTACCCCTCACTTGTATGCAGGTAGAAACTTCCAATATGCAAAAATTAGGCATGTAAATAACTAGATGCCGAATTTCCTTATCCTGAATGCAAAATAAAGTAGGTGTTACTTGTAACAAGTGAACAAATATCCCATCCCATGATTCTGTTCTCCCAGCTACTCACATCAGTTACAGTGCACAAACCTGTATAACCTATCTGGGAGCCACTACACTGTGGATAGAGACCAACATCCTAAGAGGCATTCCTACAACGGAAAAAACAAGCAACTGAACAAAAACACTTATTTTTGTAGCAGGTAGAATTCTACCTGGCAGCTCACCTGCAATTGCACTGCAGGAAGCTTTTATAGCTCTTTCTCGGAGACGCGGCACACTTCATGCTTCTGGGGAAAATCATAACCCCTAGAACACATAGGGCTGCAATGCATCACATACCGTGACGTTAATTATCTGGCAACATATTTTCTTACATCGTAGCTAGAATTTTCTGGATGCAAGAAAGAGTGAGCTTCCAAAGATAGCTAGCTCTGTAGATTATACAAAATATCTTTCGTCCCTACCACTATCTGCATAGGCCAGAGTAGGATTTCGTGCTGGCAGGGTATTTCTGGCTTGTTTGGTTTTGGGTTTTTTTTTTTTGGAGGGAAGTAACACGTATAACCTCATGACAAAAGATAACATTTTAAAGTAAGATTAAGAAATCAAAGGACAGCAACGACACCCCACAAAGTTGCACTATTTGTCATCTCAACTTTCTGCAGTATCACATGTAATTTTCAAAATCACAAGAGGTCTGGGTCCTAATATACTTAACACCTAATACTTATGAGTATCTATAACATGACTGGTCTTCGTAACTTGCTACCCTGCGATACACCTCCCCATCACTGACATACAAAGCAAGGAATTCCCAAGGCAGCCATAGAGACATTCGTAACACTCTACATTAACACAAAACAGCAAGTAAATATACTACTTCAGGTCCTCATGGCAGTTTAATCATGCTAACAGGACTGCGCCAAAAACTAAGGAATTCGTTACTTAACATACTTAACCATTTCCATAACTCACACAGACCAGATGAGCACAGAGATAAGATTTCCCTCTCCCAAACTAAGGAAAAGAGAAAGCTTGGTTCCACAAGGCAATTTCTGTTATTTTATTGGTTCAGCAATTCCAGATACTTTACGTCATAAATGCACACCAGAAAATGGTCTCAGGAAGTACGTTACCAAGTATAATACGTTTTCAGAAAAGTCACCAACTATGATAATACAACCAAGTCTTACTGGCATTAACCGTTGCCACCAAGAAATGTTTTGCTGAGCGAGCAAGGGAAAAAAAAAGTTTTCACACTTTCTCTAGTCCTGTGCATCCTGAAGAGTCCTCCAGTAGGTTAAATAACCAGAAGTCAAAACCAGGAGCGGAATTAGTACTTTGAATTTATAATGATGGTAAAGAGAGAATGAATCGCATGTGACTATCCTGTCCCTTTAATAGCTTGCAGGGCTAGTGACTGGAAACACTGGTGAACTGGGAGGATTTGAAGTTACAAAACTGACAACAAAAATTCACAGCTGTCTGATTTCCTGTGGTCTCCAGCAATGAATCTCTCTGTAAAAAGTTTTGAAGTATTTTCTTGATTGTGAAAGAGCATGGTTTTTACTTCTGGCTTTTTTCACATACAAATATTTGTTCATAATTTTGGTTTCCAGACACAGGGCTCCCTAGTACTGTTTGTGTCCTGTCAAAATTGATGTATTTGTCATAGTATCATCATGGACTATCACCATGATACCACCAGTTGAAGGCAAATTTAGAAATAAATTCCAGAATGAGGTAACAATTAAGAAAAAGTCTATTTCAATGACTGTAAATTAGAAGGTTTTCTTAAGGATTTTAAGGGAAACAGGTCTAATTAGCACTGAAGACATCTGATAAATCATTAAGCCTAGAAGCTTTTTCTGCCTTTGGATGAAAAAAGTCTGCTGCAAGTCATACTTCCTTCATCCTTGGAAATACCTGTGCGGGTTGTGACTGGGACAGAGTTAATTTTCCACGCAGCAGCTGGTATGTGGTTGTGTTTTGGATTTGCGACCAAAACAGTGTTGACAGCACAGGGATGTTTTCGTTACTGCTGAGTAGGGCTTACCCAGAGCCAAGGCCTCTTCTGCTCCTCACCCCATCCCACCGGCAAGGAGGCTGGGGGGGCACCAGGAGTTGGGAGGGGACACAGCCGGGACAGCTGACCCCAATGACCCAAGGAATATCCCATACCATATAACATCATGCTCAGCATATACAGCTGGGGGGAGGAGGAAGGGGGGGGACGTTGGGAGCGACAGCGTTTGTCTTCCCAAGTCACCGTTAGGGGTGATGGAGCCCTGCGTCCCTGGAGATGGCTGAACACCGGCCTGCCCGTGGGGACTGGGTAGTGGATTCCTTGTTTTGCTTTGCTTGCGTGCACAGATTTTGCTTTACCTGTTACCTCAACCCACGAGTTTTCTCTTTTACCCTTCTGATTTTCTGCCCCGTCCCACTGGGACGGAGCAAGCAGCTGGGTGGGGCATAGTCACCAGCTGTTGTGAAACCACAATAATATCACACAATAGAAGAGAAAAAAAGTTGCTACTAGCAAAGAGAAAAATGCCTCACGAATGAAGGGTTATTTTCTGAAGAGTCCTTCTATATGGGAGGTCTGGAAATCATAAAGCAGGTTGCCTTCTTTTACACAGGACCACAAATAGTTTCTTCAAGTTTAACAAATGACTAGACTTATGTCTATGGTAGGAACTCATTATTGGTACTCTACTTGTAGGCAAGCTCTATTATTACTACCACTGCCCTTTGAAACAACACATATCAACTTCTATATCCAACTGCAAAGATTTTTGTGGATCTACTTCCTTAAAACAGAATTCCAAAGTCACTAATAGCGAATATTTGAGTATATTTGCACCAAATACACTACTGCAGAAAACAACATTTGAATTGGGTTGTTCATAGGAAAATTAACAATTTAAGTATCAGTAAGCTGATATTTGAAGGTGAGAAGCCTACACTATCCTTCTAAGAAAATGGATTTATGGATTCTGGTAATGAGATGTGACCAGATCATGAAATAAGGAAGAATTCTCACAGTTTCAGGTTTTTTTCTTTACAGGATTAGAAAAGACGACAAAATATTTGAAAATAAAGTAAGAAAAAACCCACAACTTAAAATTTCAAGTTTATATTTTGGCATTTTTTTTTGTTTGGTTGGTGGGTTTTTGGGGTGTTTGGTTTAGGTTTTTCCCCCCCCTCATTCGGTTTGCTTTAAATACAACACCTGCAGTTCTGGTATCCTTTTTCACCACTTGCCTTCTGATGTACGTTCTGTACAAAAGTCAAATGATACAGTTACCCTCCTTTCTTGTACTTTTCCAAAACAAAGGCACAGGTAACATTCAGTCCTGAGGGGAATTCAAGAGTGAATGAAGGAATGTCCACTTCCTAGCTAATCATCAAAAGTGAACTTGATTAGTGGCACAGGTTGATCAACCCTTACTCTGTACTTGTGTAAAAGATGTTAGATGTAAAGATTTGTTTAATTGAGGCACAGATTGATATTTCCACGTTACCAATTTCAACTCTTCACCCAACAGCTCGAGGTCAAGAGTTAAATTCTTTCCAAGAATGCATAGCTCAAGAAGGGAAAGTACTTTTGACACTGCACTTAATGTAATCTTGTTTTGCTTTAAGAATTACAATTTTTCCCCAGTCTGAAAATTACTAACCAAAATAATTTTTCACATTCTGCTACCATTGACACTGAAGTGATTTCACAAATAAAGAAGGGAATGGAAAGTCCGTGTTAAACAAGTTTAATGAGGCACAGCTAGTGTAAATGAGTATTGCCTCACATAACACTTCCTGACATCAGTGGATCACTAATAATAGATATTGTCAGCCAACCTAATTCTGTTTTTTTAAGCAGAGACGTTAGCTATCCAGAAATAATGAAAAAGGAAAAAAATGTGCTTCAACTAATCAGTACGGAAGAAATATATCAGTACAATAGAACCGGAGTAATGAACAGAGTGAAAAAATTATGTTATTCAAAATGACCAGAAATAGTCAGCTGAATAGGCTACAGAAAGCTTTTCATGTAAAGCAAACTATACGTAAGTTAGAAGTTTCATGGATGGACCCATAAGAATCTGTACATTCAATGAGCTACATTAGAGTTATTTAATCAGCAACTTTCTTCTTATTTCTCTTTCAGATCTGCATCCCAGTAAAGCAAGAAGAAAAGGCTAAAGAGCAAAATTGAGAGGAAGGTAAGTAAGCACCTAAAGGAAACAACAATCAGACAAGGAAAAAGCCCTTACAAAATAATTAGAAGACACAAAACTTATCAGATGGTTCCAGAGAACTTTCAGAAGTTCATCTGAGATCAAAGGAATTTCGATTAAGACATGGTTTTCAAAGCATGATATGCTGTGTTGAAGATAATTCATAACACTAAGTGGTATAGTCATTAGCCAGGAAAAAAAAAAAAATTCAGCACCACTTTGTTTAGGATCAAATTCCACTACAGTAGGATTCACAGGACATGAGGAACTGGCATCAAGCTGTGTCAGAGGAAGTTCAGGTTGGACATTAGGAAAACGTTCTTCATGGAGAGGGTAGTCCATCACTGGAACAGGCTCCCAGGGAAATGGTCACGGCACCAAGCCTGTCAGAGCTTACGGAGCGTCTGGACAACGCTCTTGGTCATGTGGTTTAGCTTTAGGTCATCCTGTGAGGAGCAGGGAGCTTGACTCAATGATCCTTACGGGTCCCTTCCAACTTGAGATATTCTATGCATCTATGACAGTGGCCCTTTAAAAAAAGGCTCCAGAGAGACAAAGGGATAAAGAATCACTTATTTTGAAGGGTAGGAAAAAAAAGTTACTATTTTCATAAGGCAGTGCACGAATTGTCATACTGCAGTGCATCTGAGCAAACTCTTTTGCAACATACTAGCTATTGATAGGAATTCTTTGGCTTTAGAGAGGGCTTTTGTTTAAGTGCATATGCATTTGCTGTGCAATCTATGGTTGAAAAGAAACTGTCCACAAAATGTTCTCACCCACTTTTGCATGCTAGTGTCACAGGCCCTGGTAGCTCTCTGTAACAAATACCATGCAGCACGCAGGACAATCAACAAGATCAACTTGAAAAACCAGCACTCAAAGGCAAGTAGGCAGAACAGGTTGGATAAAGAAAAGATCTCTTTATTTAGATATTTGTGTTACCCTCGGTTGGCCCAAATCCACATATGCCATCTTCCTTTCGCCGAATTTTATGCAATCTGTCTACCAATGCTTCTTATTTGCAAATCAAATAGACCTGTGCATTAATTACCCAAACTTCTGTTCAGGTTTCTAGAAAGAGTGGAAGCAGAGGAGACAGCAGTCAGGAAGAAGCAACAGTGCTAAGGCTACAAGTAAGTTTCTCGTGCTGGAGGCCTGCAGGACGCAGATAGATTCCAGGTGCCCTGAAGAAACCAAACTGAAAGATGACCAAATTCAGCTTCCTACCTGGTAGGATTTCTGGACCAGGTAAGAACATTTCCAGAGGTCAAGTTTGATGATATAAGTGAGTTGATGGAGGCTACCCTCGCCTAAGAGATCAGCACAGAACATGTTCAATGCCACAGTCCTGCACTGCAGAGAGATGCTGAGAATGCTCTGCATGCTCAAAGTAGTGTAGTTATACTGGCATAGAGCTGTACCTGAATAACATACTTAACTACTCGGCAGGCTAACGAACCCAGGCAGAATGCCACACTAGCATGACTAGACTACTTCTGATCCTGAAATGACTTGGCTCAGAGCTTGCTCTGCTATCTCCAGATGGCACTGCCTTGTGATGTGTAGTTGGACTTGAATGGCATAAAGGATTAAAATAAAATTTACAAAACATATTATCTGCTGTTTATGTTTCAGGCACCAGAACAGGTAGACAGTGCCTGTCAAACCACATTAAAATATTTTTAAACAGTGCAAGCACAAATGCTAATAAGAGAAAAGAACTAAAAAAAGACACAAACCAGCTACAATGCAACGTTAAAAAAATAAATTCACTGTTGTTGACAATAAAAAGACAATCTTTCTCGGGGTAAGCTAGATAAACCATTCCTTCTCTTTCTCCCTCTCTTGTACCGACCATCCTTTCTTCCACCTCTCCCCTCCCAATCAGATCCAGGGGCAGGGGTATCAGTATAATTGGTGGAGCAAGAACAATGCTTTTCAATTTTGGTGCTGCAATCATTCACAGAAACATTTATTGATTGAAAAAGCCCCATGAGAATTCTGATTATCCTAACATTTTTCCCCAGGAGTGAAAAGGGGCAGGCTTTCTTATTTCATTTCATGCAAAATTACAGTAATTGGTATCTGACCTTTTTGGAATAGACTGTTAAGCTTTACACTGCTGGATTTTTTTCATTGAATCAATTATTTAAATTATGGGTATCTCAAAAGGAGCAACAGCATGCAAACAAGAATAGAATATGTAAATGAAACCAAAAACTGATTCTCCACCACTACCCCATTAACACAAAACATGCTATTAGCTGAAAATCCAACCTCTGGAGGCTTCTAACGCTTGGATTAAAATTTAGTTTTTCAATAATTAAACTAGACCAGCACAAAGACAAATGACATTTCTGAACACATGAAAAAAAAGTCTAAATGAAAATACAAGGATGGCAAAAAGCAAAAATTGCATCAATATGTGAAAATATATCTCTGAGAAATTTAGGACCATTTAAAAATGACTTATAAGTTACCCATTCTAAGCACCCATCTTTTTAAAAATTAAAGCAAAGATAGAAAAAGAGAGGGCAACTCAGCAAATTGACTGCAAGCTCAAATGTTTTCCAGAACAGTCACCAGTAAATTCATTCCCAACGGACATCACAGAAACAGTATCCTTCTTTCCTCAGCTAGGTAATCAAGACAGGAGAAAGGCAAATGACTTGCAATTCATATGGTAAATCCATCAACCAACCCTGGTGTAATTGCTGCAGAAGCTACTTCAGGGCAAACTGAGCTTAAACCACTACTGAAAATGATTCAAGTACATCTGTTTGACCTGAAGTGGTTTAAAAACACTAGCAGCTGAATATACCATTTTCAGAGACAAATATACGTTAGATCCAGGACAAGATCATTTCAAAATTATCTAGTGAAAGATCAGACAATCATCACAAATTAGTATTTTCAGTCCCTTCAGACAGTCTCTTCTGCCTTGAAGTATTGTCATGGAGTCTCTACTTACATCTTGTGCGACTTTCACTCCCATAATTAAGCCCTTTTTCAGGCTCTATGCGAGAGCCACCACGGCTTCAGGAGGTGCTGAAAACCCTCCTCCTTGGGAAATAAATGACAGGTAACCAGAGTCAGCTTCCTGAAAGCAAAATATGACTCATTTACAAAAGGTGTACTTAGGGAAGAATACTCCTAAGGCAGCACTCATGTTGCTTATCAATCTGCATTACAGGGCTTGGTATAATTTTTTCCTTAAAGTCAGAAACCTCAGCTTCTGGCAGAGTTTCCCATTTCACTTAGAATCCAATACACAAATTCTCACTTTCCCAAAGAAAATCTGCACTTCCCTTAGAAAAAAGGTGTTACACCCCTAGAGAACATTGTCCTGCAATCTTAGGCATGAGTTCATTAGAGAAAGTGTTTATATTAAGATTTTGATGTCATAAACCATAATTTCTCTAACCAGAAGTACTACCCTTCCACCTTTACCCAAGAGGACTGCCTTCTTCCTCTTCCTTTGCATCTCAACCTCTTGAAGCCAAATTAGTTGTAAGACTGTTTTCAGATGCTTTGTTTATAATTGGCAAAAGTTGTTTTTTTATTATTTGGAAAAACGTTTATCATCCAAAACAGGGGTGACTATGAATAGGACCCTTCCATCAACAACAGTTAAATATTTAGGTTCTTAAACTACACACGGGGTGTGACTGGGATGCCATTAACTTTCTTCATGGCAACCTGTGTAGTGCTGTGTTTTGGATTTGCAGCTAAAGCGGCGCTGATAACCCACCAATGCTAGCTACTGCTGAACATGCTCACACAACATTAAGCCTTTCTGTTTTTCTCACTCCCCCCTCCTGCCTAGCAAGTAGGCTGCAGGTGGGCAAGAAGCTGGGAGGGAACACAGGCAGGACAGCTGACCTGAATTGGCTAAAGGGATATAACCATGTAACATCATGCTCAGCAAATAAAAGCAAAAAAAATGGAGCAGAAGTTGTGTTCCAAAGCAGCCACTGCTCAGAGACTGGTTGGGCACTGGTCTGCTTGTGGGCATGGTGAAGGATTACCTTTACAACAGTTGGGTGTTTTTTTGTTTTGTTTGCTTGGTTGGTTGGTTTTTGTTGTTTTGGGGTTTTTTTGGTTTGGTGTTTTTTTTTTTTTCCCTTCTCTTCTTAAATCGTCCTTACCTTGACCCACAAATTTTCTTGCTTTTGCTCTTCCTATTACCTTGTCCATCCTGCTCCTGCAGCGAGTAAGTGCACCGCTCTGTGTGTGGGCTGATCTTCTGCCTGGGGTCAACGCACCACAGACTACAAGCAGAAATACACCTAGTTGATTGTACTGAGAATGATAATAAATATAACATCAGTAGGGGATACATGCTCCACAACCTTGTCATTTACTATGAGTAATAATATTTTTACTCTTCGCTACAATAATACTGTTTTTTTCGATCCTAATGATATATCTATCTTTAGCAATCATGCTGTTATAAGAAGGTCCTTCAAGTATTTCAGGTAAGGTTGCCATTGTCATTCTGTTTCACAGCCTTGCAATTAAGTTCTCAGCAAGAAGTTTTCATAGCACTCATGCAGTGTAATGCTGGCAGCTCACAGTTTACATGGGAAATATTTTCAAGCATCACACCATTCAGCAGTCTACCTCTTTGGACTCAATCTCTAAATAACAAAGTTGAGGAGTTTAGGTGAAGTCATTTCATTACCTAAGGTTCTTTTGTTACAGAATCACAGAATCATCATGGTTGGAAGAGACCTCAAAGGTCATCAAGTCCAACCGTATACCTGATGCCACCATGTCCACTAAAGCATGTCTTGAAGTACCACATCTAAACGTTTTTTGAACACCTCCAGGGATGGTAAGTCCCCCCCCTCCCTGGGGAGCCTGTTCCAATGCCTAACGACTCTAACAGTGAAGAAGTTCTTTCTAATGTCGAGCCTGAACCTCCCCTGGCACAACTTGAGACCATTTCCTCTTGTCCTATCACTAATCATCAGCGAGAAGAGCCCAACCCCCACCTCAC
>NW_009609946.1:0-45143 GCF_000690535.1 Cariama cristata
AAAGTATATGACTTGTGATTGATTTTGAAATAATTCTGGAGTTCTTATGAATTTCCATTAAGTTCTACTGAACAGGCAGACAAGATAACTCTCAGAGCAACTTTGAAGAATTCTGTGTTCTTGTTTTACTTTATAATGAATTTATTCAAAAGCCAATATGCTTACCAAGATAAGAAATACATTTACATATAGTTTTAAAATAAATGAATTCATCAAAACATCTGTCCAGGTGACTAAATTAATCTGTTGTGAAATTTCATTGAATTCACAGAGTTTTGATGACATCACTGAATTTGGCACAGTATTTTTCTGCAATAATAGTAGAGCACCTGTGGAACTTATCATTTAAAACCAGAAGATATTGGTAGAGTTGTGAATCCCCAGGCACATTTAGAAAACTAGACCTGGAAATGACTTAGAGCATGAAGCTGATCTAACTCTTGTAAATGTTAACATCTGACTCGCTTCCCTGAGCCTCCCTGTATAGTCAGTGGAGAGAACAGATACTTCTAGAGTAGGATTCACTTTATCGTAAAGCAAGTAGCTGGAACAGGTCAGGTGAGTTATATCCTGAACAGACGAATTCCTCTCAAGAGACTACAGAGGAAACCTTAGGTGTCTAGCTCACATTAAGATGTTTATGCCTTGTAGACTCTCTAGGTCAGGTGAGGCCATAAGGATCTGTTGGATCATCCACTCCCAAAAATCCCGGGCCCTAATATTTCCACCTGTTGCCTCTACATGTTGCCTGGCTAAAGCACATCTGACTAGAAGCACTGAAGCATCAAGATTTGAAGACCTCGATGGATGGATTTGTTCCAATGGCTAATCCCTCTCCTGAGGCTCCAACTTTTAACATATCTGATCACCTGAAATTCGTGGGACAATATAACTGGAGTATGAGTCATTTATCAGTACACGTAAATAGATGTTATATACAAAGAAAAAAATATGTGCTTTAAATGTCATTCAAAACAATAAGCAAACCATCCTGAGAAACATGTAGTATTTCTGTTAACTTTTCTATACACATACACACACAAGCATGTATAAAACATAAGACTACCTTACTGTATCAGACAAAAGGTCTGTCTAGCCTAATATCAGGTCTTTTAGTGTGGCTGAAGTGAATACCTAGAGAAATGAATAGACTAGGACAAGTATGTATGATGTTTCCCCCACACAATCTCCCTGCTTCTTACTCCTTAAGGTTCAAGGACCTCCTATGGTATTTCTAATCTCATTGGATCTGATGTTATTTCTGATCTCAGACTCACTTCTTCACTGAGCTCTCTTCCTCTCCAGAACTTTCAGTATCTGTAACATCTTGTCCTGAGGTGTTCTGGAACCAACCTACATGCTAGGCAAAAAGTCAGTTGCTGCTTTGGTAGTGTTGAACCTGGCACCCACCCCTTTCTTTTAACACCTCATCATTCTTGTATTGAGGACTGAAAAGTGGGTCCTTATTCAGCCACCCAGTTCTGCTCATGAGTTGAGAGACCTTCATCCTGTCCTCTGCCAATCATTTGCTTTTCAGATGGAAAGAGACCCTTGCTCAGTAGTTCTTTGTATCAAAGTCCCTCTGTAGCTCTGACCACCTTTGCTATCCCTGAACCTCTCCAAGCTCTACCCCATCAGAGCACAGCCAGTAGTTCCTCTGTGGCAACCCTCTTTACTGTGGCAATTATACTCTGCACTGAGCAGTCAAATCTGCAAACGCCTACCCTGGATGTGACCAGGAAGAGGAAAGAGGGAGAGGAATGGAGTAACTTTTCAAAGCATCCTCCAAGAAAAAATACACCCCCTGCCCCCTGTGCATGCAGAGGTTCCAAAGACCCGATGTGCCCTGCTTAGCCCCAGTTCAGCACAGACCTAGTCTGGGTCAGAAAAATATTCCTTTGTTATGGGTGTCAATTTTGCTGTGGAATAAACTTGGAATTGTGCTCCCCTTTTACTTTTTCAGTGTAATTAATAGTCTCTTGGCTCCCACCACAGATGCTGTACTGACATCCATATCATTTAGATAGACAGAATCACTGTTCACATACAACCTGTTCTGGTTCTGTTGCCAGCAACTAAAATCTTGCTTCATTTCTGCTTAAACTCTGGTGAACACATCTTTCTAATTTCTGGTTTTTTGGTGCTAAGATCTGATCTCTCAGACACTTGAATTTGGTCACATCATGATAGCAACTTTGGCTTCGGTGTCTTGCCAAAGATAGCCACAAAATCTGTCCTGAAAACCTGGTGAAGACTACAGACTCAAAAAGATCGGGTAGCACCATCAAGGGGTTAACTGTGATGTCCTAACACGCTCGTCCTAGAGAAACTATCTCATGCTGGGACTTTGGATCAAGCTGCTACCCACTGCCTTTGCACCAGGAGCAATTACAGGTCCAAATATTTCTTTTGCTCTTTTGACACCACTCAAGGAATGATTTAACAAAGGCTTCATAGACCTGGATGAATATTATAAGCAATTTTTCCATGGCTGCTTATTTGATTTCCCCTGCTTCATTGTTGTTCCCGTTCCACCCCTAGCAAGTAGGCTAATGTATTTGATGCCTTCTGGCACAAATGTTCAACGCAGCTGGGAATTCTGGCTGAACAGGAGCAGAAAGCAAATTCTGAATCCCTTATTATTTTCATCACAAGGAAGGGGACTCCTGGAGGTTTTCATAAATAGTTCTGGTCTATGTGACCCAGTGAATGTCATTAAATCACAGAGGCTAGCACCTCAGTCCTGAAGAGTTAACAACCTAATCCAAGATAAGAGTTGACAAGTCACTGCAGCAAACCACATGGGAAGAAGGATGCCAGGGCTGGCTGTGATAAATGCTGTATAGTTTCAGAAGAAGTTTGTAAAGCCACAAATCGTTCCAAGTTTTATTTGCTTGCTTGCTTTCAGATGTAAATAAATGCAGGCGTGTTCCCCTGGCTATAAGCAACTGGTGCTTTCCTTCAGTAACCCAGTCAACACGGATCGCGAAGACAATCACGAAGAAACACAAGGGGTGCCTTCAGAGATAAACATGGGGAGAGATTTTCATTTAAAGAAAGCAGAAACAGAAGCGAAGAGATTGTTGCTCTGCTGGCAGAACAAATAGCAAACAGGCTACTTGAGCACAACCCCATGTGGGACAGGAGTAGCACAAAAAGGCAGCAAACTTTTAAACAAATGAAATAATTTTCAGGAACTTCTGCAAACTTTTCCTCATTCTTAGCGGGGTTTTCATTTTTCACCACATTGAAGCTCTGCTTTCCCCGCCCCTCCCCATCGTTTGTTACCGGTGGTGTTGCTGGAGTTGCGGTGAGGAGCGGCCCGCCCCCCCCCACACCGGTGCCAAGCGCCCCTCCAGCTCGGTGCCAGCCCCAGCCTCGCAGGCTGCCAACGCTCAGCACATGCACCGCTGTGGATGCCCCCGGTGCCAGAGCCAAACGGCGATCCACCAAATAACACACCAGTCTGAGAAAAGGTGCTGGAAGAAAGTTCAACTCAATCCAGAATGATGGCACTTGAACTCCCACGGCGTTCAGGATTACTGCATGTCCCCAAGTGGTGTCTCCTGACACATGCTCCTGCCCGGGGTGCTGATCTCGGGAGTCACTCAGCACAGATCTAGACCTCTAAGGCAGGACCGAGCTACGTGGTTTATCCAGTCCATGGGGTTTTCATTTTGAATCGATCCACTGGGAAAGAAATCCAGCTTAAGTCAAGTAGGGCTGTAGTGGATCTCACAGGTGGCTGCATTTTCAGTATCTCCTGAGACATGCTCCTGCCCGGGATGCTGATCTCGGGAGTCACTCAGCACAGGTCTAGATCTCTAAGGCAGGACCGAGCTACATGGTTTATCCAGTCCATGGGGTTTTCGTTTTGAATCGATCCACTGGAAAAGAAATCCAGCTTAAGTCAAGTATGGTTGTAGTGGATCTCACAGGTGGCTGCATTTTCTGCGTGGTCGTTGTGTGGCCGACACAGCAGGGTCTTGGGTTTGGCTGGGGCCTCTGAACATCATCGTGAAAGAGAGAAACAGTCGGATGGTAATACTGCAAAGCCATAAGTCCTAGCAGAGAGGGACTGAGGCTTCTGTGTTTGTTTGTGGTTAGTAAGTACAGAAGGATGTCCCTGCTTCCCTGCTCTGAGCAAGACATGCCGCAATGGAAATTAGACCTGGTGCCAGGTGAGGATAGGCTTTGGTTCGGAGAGGGTGCTGGGAGGGGGCCTGGAAGTTAGCTGGAAACAGAGGTCATCATTAGCCATTTATGTACTCTTCCTCCAAGTAAGGTGTTGCCTTTATATTAATATTTATGAACAGGCTAGTCTACACAGAGCTATCTGACAGGTGAAACGCCAAACAACTAACAGGTTACAACAAATTTACAAGTGAAGCCTCACTTTTTTTGAAGGAAGAGTGGATTAGACAACAACTGAATTGGAGACTGACATTTTGATGACAGAGCAGAACTCAGGAAAGACGACTCATCTGAAAACCTGAGAGATGTGAGAGACCTGATGATGTCAAAAACACGAGAGACCTGGTGAAGTTGCCATAAGGCAAATTCTCTTGTCTGACCGGAGGTCTCTGCTTACCATCAAACACTTTTCCACAAGCATCTCTGCATGTGCTAGTTTATTAGATCTCATGCTATAAAGCAGACACTACCGCTGTCAGGGTTTAGCAGTACGACAGCAGCTTTCACCGCGTGACTTTTCAGAGTGCTGGGGAGGTTGGAAACACGACAAAGATTTAAAAAACAAACAAACATAATTTCTTACTAAATACATTATTTATATTTTCTCTCTCCCTTCCTAAAATTTTCCAGTAGAAAGTTAAGTTATGACTAACACTTGTGGGATTTTTCTTTTTTGAATAAATTCTTTCTTTGGGTACATCATTAAAGGATGTGTTACTGTCAGGTGTAGTGAAACCGTAATTACAATGAGTGCAATAAATAAAAGCATAATGGCTCCAGAGCATAAATAATGTCTCATTATTCCAGTTTTATTGGTGTTTAGTTTGCTGAGCCAATAACTCCTTCTGCATAGCCAAAGAAACTGTTCTGATCTGAACAATTTCTGCTAGGTTAAGTGAAAGAAACAAAGGAAGAGCTTTTGTAGGAGAGAGCACATTTGGTCACACTGGCAGTCCCCTTCCGTGGGCTTACACCACTTCTTCCCAGCTGAAGAGACGTGGCAGCATCCCACCTTGCCACGGTGCTTACCACAGGTAGCACCAGCACAGCAATCCACTGCCTTGGCAGGGTGCACCCAGCCTGGGTAACCCCCCAAAATCCCTGCTGGGGTCAGCGTGTGGGGATAATGCTTTGGGTCTGGTCAAACCGCTTTGTGCCACGAGTATTGGTGGGAGAGTAGCTCCAGCTTGAGCCTCAGTGCTCTGTCACCACCGTCCCTCCAGACCTTGCCCTCTCAGCCTCTCTGGGATTCCTTCCACATTTCCATTTGCTGAATCTTTCCCTTCCAGTCTCTTGAACGCTTGTTTCTGTTTCAGTACCCTTGAGTGAGACTATGAAGACATTAATGTTAGTTTGAAACCTGCCAGTCTCCTCAGGGCACCTCATTCCCCCCTGCCTGCTGAGGGTAGAGTGTTAGCCCCTGTCTTTGTGCCATTGTAGGTGTTGACACGCATCACATCAATAATCAGCAATAAAACTAACAGCAAAGTCAACAATCTGCACCGAAGAGCATGAGGGTGAGGTTTTCTCATGCCTCCTACTCATTTGCCCTGCTCCCCAGGTCAGGTATGCTTTAGCCCTGTAAGGCAGGCAGGAACTGTCTTTTAAATTTTGGTCCCACTGCCCTCATGGCATGGCATCGGACTCTGAATTGGTTGGAGATCACTCTGCCTTTTGTCACTTGAATAATAACAACAAATGAAGTAGAAAACCCCAGCTCATTGGGAAGTTTCAGCATTCAAGCAAGGAAGAATTGTGAAGTGTCGATACTCAATCAGAGACGCACTTGGATGATCAGAACTGATGGTCATACAGGCTGCTTCTGACATCTGAGTTCACGCTGAGTGCTTCTTCCCCACTGCAAATACACCCACGGAAAGCCACGGGACTGCTCACACCAAGAGGGGGACAAAACTAGGTTCCAGGTGATTGTTCATTACTCATTCAGGCAAATGTCTGCCTGATGGGGACATGTCATTCAGCTCATCACAAATGCAAGGCACTGAGTGGTAACAGATACATCTTTAGGCTAGACATATAATCAAATTACTGTGGCATAATGACTTACTGAATGTCACCTGAGCCTCGGTCACAGCCCATGTCCGTGCTCCTTCCCCGTGGTAAATGGAGCACTTTGCATTTGTCATGAGCCAGAAGTGCCTGTGGACGTTTTCCCTGGCCCAGTTGAGCACAGTGACCAGGTGGCTGCAATGTCTGCCCCGAGGCCAAGCCACCTGCTCGGAGAAGGAGGTTTCAGCCTCACCACCAAGGGTGTTGCAGCTCTCACAGGTCAGATGCTGGCCCTCGCAGTGCCAGAATCTCCTTTGGCAGCTGACACTTCCCTAGAGTTGGTGCCTCTCCTTCTACTGACACGCTCTCCTCTCTTGGTGACCCTGGATGGCCTGGGTCTCCTCCAGGGTGCTCTGAAACCAAGTCATCAGCAGCGTGACCCAGACTAACCCAGAAAATGGGCAAACAATATGAAATTTTCTACCATTATTATGACCTTCTGATCTTCTCTTCAGGTAATCACTTTAAATCATGTTCAGCAGTGCTATAAAAATGGCATTTAGCACAGGATCCTGCTCAAAATGCTAGACCTTCTCTTGTATATTGACAGCCTTGGATGGTTTAGTACTTCTAAGTCAAAGCTGAGCCCAAGACTACCTGCCTTGGGCTAGGTTTCCTGCTCCAGGCATTTTCATGTGAAGTTCCTCATTGGGCTGTATTCACCATAGTCTTCAACTCAAGTGACTGCATGGGCATTACGAGAGCTGAATTATCAGCACAGAGCTGCTCATCGCCCTTTCCCAGGGCAGTAACCCCATCTCCAGCCATCCTGGACTCCTACCAAGTACTTCTCTCTGGAGCTTGGCAGGTTGGCCGAGTCCAGCGTACTCAGCAATCACTCCTGTCCTGAGCACGGCTGTTAGCCCTATGGGTCTCACTCACACAGCTGGCTCCCTGACTTTCACGCATTGCCATGGTGAGGGGCACAAAGCCCTTTCTAGCTCCCTTTTGGGTTGTACCTTCTGGCTTGCATCTTGGAGAAACTACATAGGAACCATCACACTTCACCATGCTCCTCCTTTTTTCTTTCCTCCCATGTCATCCAGTGTCTTTTTTTTTATTATTATTCTATCTGTCTAATTGTGGATTCACTTTCCAGAGCTGACATTAGCTCAATGGTACTTGTTTTCCCCCATGATTGATGTCTTGCACCGAGGAGGTGCCAGTTCTTCGTCGATGCAAAACAATTGGATTTAATACATTGCATTCATTTGCTTTCCAAGTGGTTAGATTTGCTGTAATTGCTTAAATCCCCTCTATATGACCCTCATTTGGGGCTTTAATGAAGACTGATGAAATGCTTTTCTGAACTCTGTGTACTTTCTTTCATGGATGCTCCCGTATTTACAGAGTCCCTGCATAAAACATCATAAGTGCTTTATAAGGAAACTGAAACATGAAATTGCCCCAAACCTATCTGTTACTCAGAACATCTAGGTTAGATTGTGTTATCACGTATCTTGGTGAGTTTTTCACTGAGGGCTGTAAATTATGGTGCAGAGAAAACATAATCCCTGTCTTTCTGTTATAGCCCATCTTGGAGCTAGAAGCCCCCTTTTTAAGTCTGGGCTGTGCCTAGCAAGTCATGAGCACAATGCAAATAATACATAAACAAATAATAAACATTAGGCTATAATAACTTCTGTATTCTTGGGAGTGAATGCAGTCTTCGGCAATTGCCATGTTTTGCTGGGGTTTTCACTGTTATTCATCTACAGCATTGTTTCAAAAGGAACTGAAAGTCTTGCCTTCAATATACATATCCGATGTGTGTTTTTTCTAGGTGATGGCTTCAGAGCCAATTTCTTACACTTTTTTTAAAATGGAAATACATGTAGAGAAAGAATAGGATTTCTGTTATCATTAAAGATTTTAAAAATCAGTGCTTATTTAACTGCTATTATATAGTTCCATTATCATTTTTTGAACAGTGCATTACCAGTAATTGGTTTAAACTTTATAGCCACATCTATATCACATCCATTATCTAAGCAGATTCAAAGAGTGCTGGCAGCGTGCAAAGACAAACAAAGGTAATTGAACACATACAATCTCATGAACATCTCATGAACCAAATTTGCAAGAATTTACCTAGTGGAAAATCCGGCTTGACTTTATCAATTAATCTCCAGTTGAACCACCTTTCTGGGGCCCAGACGCCCCAGTACAACAGCACAAGAAGCACACTTTATGGTAGTTTGCATGGCTGAGCACTTGGTCAAAGCTAAATAAAAAAATGAACAAAGCCTCAGGCATTCTATGTAATGAGTTAATATTTCTTACTGTAAAATAATTTAATGACTGATTACAGCTCCTCTCAAATTTAAGTTCAGATTGCTGTCTTATTGAGTGGAACGTATGGGGAGCATTGCTCAGGGACTAGCACTCAACCCATAAAATCTAATGCAGGCTTGCAGTGAGTAAGAGAGACAAACAAATCATTACTCCTTTTTTCAGAAACAAACATCAGATGATATCTAGATTCCCCTATGAAGATGTCTTTACGTGCTAATATTAGTCATGGCTACCTCTGGAGCTTTCTCAGTGCAGCAGACCCAGCAGCCATGCAGGATGTAACTTTAATTGCAATAGATTTTAAACTAATTTTATAAAATTATTTTTTAAATCTTTATGGGGACTTGTTCTCCCTTTCTAACTGAAGATCCTTCAGATAACCCCACTGCGTCCTTGACTGGTAGAACAAACACTGGGTCCTGTAGCTGGAGTTTCTGCTCCGCAGCACCATGGTTTCAACGCTCTCCAGGGGTACACTAATATTCAACATATGACAGAGGCCAACAGCTCCTTATGTTGATGCCATGCTTTATTCTGACCCAGCAAAAAATTACCGTTAGCACTGTCACCACTGTGAACTAGTCGAATAAGTCAATGTGTAGTAGACGTCTGTTCTTCCAACATAGCTCTTGCAGTCAGGGAACACATTTCTTTAAAACTGAGACAAAGAATCACCTGTCAGGCAGGGATGCACCAAGAAAGGGTTGGGGGACCCCCATTACTGTTTCTTTCCTCCACTGAATCTTGCAGGACTGAACACCATCCCCACTGAAGTAAGAAAATACATCCATTGTCTGATTTCTGTAGCTCATTCGGGGCACCAGTCATGGCATAAACTTCTAACCGTCTCACAGGCATGCATTGCCCCTAACGAGATGATCTAGAATCATGGAATATCCTGAGTTGGAAGGGACCCAGGAGGGTCATCGAATCCAACTCCTGACTCCATGTAAGGCAACCTAAAAGTTAAACCATGTATCTAAGAGCATTGTGCAAACGCTTCTTGAACACCAACAGGCTCGGGGCCATGACCTCTTCCCTGGAGAGTTTGTTCCAGTGCTTGACCACTGTCTCAGTGAAAAACTTTTTCCTGACATCCAATCTGAACTCCCTCTGAGGCGGCTTTAAGCCATTCCCTCTCATCCTGCCACCGGACACCAGAAAGAAGAGATCAGCACCTCCCTCTCCACTTCATCTTTTGAGGAAGTTGTAGGCAGCAATGAGGTCATCCCTCCGCCTCCTCTTCTCTAAGCTGAACAAACCAAGTATACCCAGCTGTTCCTCTTAAGTCATGCCCTCTAGTCCTTTCACCACCTTTTTTTACCCTCCTTTGGGAACATTCAAATATTTCATATCCTTCTTACATTGTGGAGCCCCAAACTGCACACAGTACTTGAGGTGAGGCTGCACCAATGCTGAGTGCAGTAGGACAATCACTTCTTACAACTGGTTAGCTATACTGGGCTTAATGAACCCCAGGACAGTCAGTAAAAAAGAGTCTGATTAGTGGCCTTTGAAGAGAGATGTTGCCTGGTACCACTGAAAGTAGGTAAGAGGAAGCCACACCTATCATGACTTGTTGTTTCTTAGTAATATTACTAGGTATTAGAAGAGAAAAACACAAAAAAAGAAAATTTCACCTATGACAATGACCTAGCAGCTGAGAAAGAAGAAACAAGACCCACACGACTCCCCATCACTACCCTCCTCTGCTATTTCCACATGGTATCTGCAGCCTTCCTCACCATCATCGCACCTTTGCTGCAGGATTGTTTGTTATACCAGGAGACATCAGAGAGGTGAAGAAGATGACAAAGGGCTGCTGGGAAGTAGGGCTGCCACGGTCACTGGGTGCCTAGCCATCACCTCGTGGTGGAGATACGTTCAGCAATATAGCAAGGAGAAGCTAGCCAGATTCAAGAACAATGAGAAAACTAGGCTCTGTCCTTCCCGGGTCCCTCCAGGATAAACTGGTACTTCACGACATCATTTGTAGAAAGGCAGCTCTAAGCTTCTAAAAATTATGCTTTATTAAAAAATCGCAGAGTCATTTATAAAAGGGAAGAGATTTTAGAAGAACATTAAAAATGCCTCTTCGCCTGCTGAAGTCCCCTGAAAATTACCCTGAGTTACAACTCATTACTCTAGAGTACTCTTAGCATTTTACATTTCTGTCTGAAATATGCATTGCCTTTATTTTTAAGTATAATGATATGTAAAGCTAGATATTTTTAGTATAAAGACTCTACACAACTTATTAGCAGAGCTGTACCGGTATCAGAGCTTTTTTCCTTACTCACCTCTCCTTGATTCCAGGAAAACATGATCCTTCCCTGAGAACACAGTTTTGTTCACGACATTTGTTCCTCTGACTGATGAGGTCGATTGCGCTTTTTTTACGGGTGAGGAGTGCCTACCTGAAATCAGCCATTTGTGAACCTCCATGTTAGAGGTATTCCTCACCTCAGGTAAACTTCCCAGAGGAAAATGTCTTGGCAAAACCCCGGCACTGGGGTGGTTTCATCTGAAGGGCCAGCAAGCCAGCAGCCATGGCCTCTCCTTACCCCAGCTGCAGCAGCACTAATTACCTATCGTTAAATTGTTTGACCTGATGTTTCCTCTCCCCACGCTCTTTGATCCAAGGGAGTTTTGAAAGATTAAGGAATGGGAGGGGAGAGAGAGAAAATAAAAGACTAAAATCACACCTAGTTTTTTTCATTGAACATGTACAGCAGGCTCAGACAGGGACCGGTTCTGGCTGCCCATCACGACAGCAGTGAAAGAGCTGATTCAGTGCATGCTGGTGCAAAATGTAAAATTGATGTCTTGAAAGCAATATCTATTTCTACTGCCTTGAAGAAAACTTTACGTAAATTCAGAGTTTCAGTAATGCTTTGCACATAATCAGAGCTGTCTAAGTTTGTCAAACATTTGCCCTCTGGCAAACAGGCATTTCCAAGGAGTGCATCTGACAGTCAGCTGTTTTAGAAAGTGGCAGCAGAAAGACCCACTAAGAGTTGCACCGGGAGCTTCCTTCCAGCAACAGCAGTTTTTGTTCCTCAGGCAATTTTAGCTTCTATGGGTAGGGTTGTTTTTTTCCCTTCTATTAAGGACAGTAATCATTTGTACCCCTGTAAGTTTTGTGAAGCCCAAACCATGTTCACGTCCCACTGTGTACAGTCTTCTACAACCCCAGGAGAAAGCAGCGCGGAGGTTGCTATGACTGTCGTGAACTTCTTTTTCCCGGTGCGGATCAGCTCTGTAGCTTCACAGTCATGGCTCATGAAACGAATCTGGCCTTTCTGCCACTGGTAAGCTTGAGCTCTGCAGTGTTTCTTCAACGTGCATTTGTGACAGGTCCCCCCGATGTATTGAATTGTGATTTTTCCTTTGGAGACTGTCCTATACACATTCCCACCAACGCAAGGAGGGTAGCAGTGGTGAAGGCAGCTGTACCGAAACGCAGAGCAAGGAGCCATCTCATCTTTCTCTGTTGGAAGCAGAAGTCTGTATCCATATTATTCACGGGGACAGTCAAAACTTCCTCACCAGCTGTAACGTCTTTTAAACACTGGACTGTGTGAGTAGAGCAAGGCGTTTAAAGGCAGGTAGGTAGGTAGGTAGGTAGCAGCGTGCCTCTCTGTTGCAGGTGGTTGAAAATTGCCCAGCTAAGCACTTTCAAAGGGGGCTGTTGTGAAAACTGGGTGCCTTTGAAAACTGCCTCCAGATGCCTGTATACATCTTTAGACTAATATCCCTTAATCAGTTTGTATCCATCACTATGCGGAACATCACCTGAGGACATTTCCAGGCACATGTGATCCAGAGATAACCTAGCCACTATAGCCTAGGTAGGATGCTGGCAAGAGAGAGACAGTGTTTGGAAAACAGCCTGTTCCCCTCCCTTATGTCTTTGTCTTGTGTCTTTTAGTGATTTGGGGTTGTTTTTTTTTTCCTTCCCTGAATAACCAACTTGAATTTACCTTCTCTACGAGGCATTTTCTTTGCAGTTTCTAAAAATTATCTCACCTCAATAAGCTGCAATTCCTGTCCCCGTTGTCACAAGGATCTTCCATTTGCCCTCCAGGAATTTCTCTGCGCTGATGATTGGAAAGCTCTGCAGCGAAAACGAGAGCAACCTGTGAAGATGGAGGCATCTTACATAGCTGGAAGTATCAGGGCCATATCACAGCTGGAAGTGTTATAGACTTTTCACTATCCCCAGTGTGTGCAGCTGCCAAAGTACACCACGGAGAGTCAGAGGAAAGCAAATACTCAATGACCCATCTGAAGTTCAGTTCAGACATTGTCCAGCCTTTTCTGCTCATGGGCCTGTCGACGGCAGTAGAGGGATTTATTGCCCCAGCAGTGTTCAGCCGTCAGGAGAGGACTTGGTGACAGAGGCAGTGCAAGGTCTGTGGGCTCAGTCACCTCCTACAAGGAGAAAGCTCTGTAGGCCAGCAGCCACCGGTACTTTACAGGGTTGGAGTGTTTTTTAAAGTCCGTGACTTCCCCCCTATCAAAATGAAACTTGGATAACAAAGCCCACAGAAAACAGCATGTAAATGGCCTGCGGAACAAATAGTAATGGCAAAATCTACCTTTTATTTTTTCATTTGAATGTTTTTATGGCATTTTCTCAGTTTCCTGGTGAGGCATCAATAGACATGAGTGCTCCTTTCTGCCACAGTGTTTTGTGGATTAAGTCTAGAAGGTCTCCAAAATCCCAGTTTGCTTGAACGCCCCTGAGTTCAGAGGCAGCTACTGAAGGAGGATGCTTCCCTGCATCCAACAGCAGCACCCCAAGTCCACCAGCCAGTTTTTGCACCCTCAATGGCTGCACCCTTTCCTGGAGACTCCTGAACAGTGCTGTTGGTCCCTGAACGATACTGAGCCTGGTACTTCAGTCCATTTGTGTTGCCAGACTCCACTAAAGAGGCAAAGCTATTGGGAATGAGGAATGGCATCCCACTGGGAGCTTCAGAGCTGTGCCTGCTTCCTCTCACTCCGGAGTCCGCTGGGTTGGAAGGAGTGGAGACATGGTCTTAGCATTTCCCTGCAAGTCCCAGTATGGCATTAGGCTGCAGGCCATCCTGTGACCACCACGGTGCCCAAACACTGCACCTTTCCTCCCTTGTGTCCCCTACTCCTGTGTGCAAGCCAAGTAAGATCTTTCTCTGAGTCGCAACATGCAACGAAGGAAAAGCAAGATTTGGAGTGATGCATTCCTGAAAGCTTTAGGAAGAACAACATCAGCTCCAAAATCCCTTCAGATGCAGAAAACTGTCATTCCTGTTCACCAAGTTCTCTCTCATCGCAAGGAAGCTGTCCAGCTACAAGTACATTCAAACGCTGTTCATCTCCATCAGAGACCTAAACGCAAAGCACAACACTCAGACTCTTAATGTTTTCAGTCTAAAAAGCAACAAATGTATGAAAATGAAAGATAAGTGCTTCTATCTGTGAAGGAAGATCTGCGCCAAATGTTTAAATGAAATGTTTAATAAAGGTTTAAATGAAAATGTTACTTATCCACATTTTAAAAAAAAAGCTGAGTCCTTTCCAGCACGAAACAAGATCATAATTTTGTGACAAGTACAGTAACGAAAGATTCAGTTTTCCTTGTATAAATAAAGAAGAACTATATCAATCTGTATTGGATAGGTGTTGCTAAGAGAAGTCAGTCCTGTCTTTGAAGGCATCTGTATCCCAGAAGTCTAAGTCTAATATATTAATCTTATGGGTCAGCAAAGACAATTCTTTACCTTTTCTGACTTTGTATTTCTCTCACATAACCTCAAGATACATCAGTTTTCATGTTGTGGCAAAAATACCTTCATTAAATCTATGGTGAGAGACTTCTGCCGTGGGGAGATGGCAGACCACTTGCTGCTCTGCAGAGTTGCAGGTTTGTCTCTGTAAACCACGGCTGTGGCACGGAGGGTCTGGAGCAAGTGATGTGGCTGGGGGTAGGTAGGGGCTGTCGGTGCCTCGGCAGGAGGGTGGGCAGCATGGTGCTAGCTGTGGAGCTACAGCACGTTTCGCTGTCAGACACCCAGCCCCGCTGCTCTGGCTGGAATTGGGGTCTGTCCCCACCGTCAGAGCAGAGGGTTGTGGCAGATCACGTAGATCAGCACTTCGTGGTGGGGAATGCAGGAGCAGCCGCCTCACGTGTGCCTGAAATTCATTAAAGCCCATCAAAAATACCTGTGCCAATACGAGGAAAGGAAGGTATGCTCATGCAGTTCTGTCACTTCATTCCAGGTTCCTGTAGTATGACTTTGGCCATCACATCCAGAAGCCCAGCAGCCTGTCCTGACTAACAGAGGTGATTTTGTCCCTGCCCATGGAGCACCCAGGCTGGCAACAGATAGAGCCAGCCAGGAGGATGAGAGACGGTAAGTGGTAGGACAGGCTGAGAAGGCTTCAGGTGTTTGGTTGTTCCAAGTGTCCTCTGTTGAAATGTCCTCAGGACAACACAGGATGGGTATTCCTCTTCCTGACCAGAAGCAGGGCACAGGACTCCTCCCCAGGGACATCTGTAGTCACTGACCTGGTTGTGCAACCTCACTTCTGACCTCCTCCCGCATCATCCTCCTGCCCTGCCTTCCCCATTCCATCACCACCACTAGCCTTGACCCTCATGCCCAGCCACCGGCACAAGGAGCCGTAAAGTTCCCTTTCCCATGGGTTCACAGGGCTGGGGCTTCATCCCCAGGCTGCTCTGCATCCCAGCAGTTCCCCTCCCAGAGCCCTTCACTCCTTTGAAGCTTCCAGGAAACTTCCAGTTCCTGATGGTCAGGCAAAGGGACCACCGGGAATAGAGGCATCATTAAACTATCACTTGATGACTTGCTGCCTCGAAAGGAAAATCTGAGCGCTGCATATTCTCTACACTCCATAGGCATGGTTTTTCATTGCTGTAGCCCTTATTTTCCCTCCCACGCTTTCGCTGTGTGCTCTGCCAGCTGCTTGCCTTCCCCCAGGAGCCGTGCGGACAGGGACCTTGTGGCTGGAGAAGGCTCGGCTCGGCACACAGCCTGCCCACACCAGCCCTGGGTACTCGGAAGGTGAGAGGTAAATAATATCGGTCGTAACTGTCGTCTTTGAATAACATGAAAAAGATGCCTGCACTTGATGCCTGTGCGTTATTGTTTCTTTGGCAAAGCTGAAAACATGGGACAGACAAAAGAGAGATGCACTTATAAAAATCGGCGATGCTTTCCTTTAGATCAGCTTTGTGATTTTGTAGCCAGCTGTAAAAGAGGCATGGGGGAAAGGACAAAGCAGGGCAGGGTTGGGTGAATTGTCATTCCAGTTGCTGTCCTTCCCATGTCTCATAAAATGAAATAATGATACAGTAAAGTACAGAGTACTTCTGAAGTTGCAGCCTCACTAGGAGATGTCATAGCTGTGATAGCATAATGAGCTTGAAACGAGTGAAGAGTGTCAATAGATAAAATCTATTGTGGGAAGATTTCTAATCCTCAGCACAGCAGGGAAACACTTTCTGAAATCCCAGCACATTCATCAATGACAGCTCAGACTGTAAATTCATGTAGTATAAAGATATATTCAGTACTCTAAAAAAACACATTTTCATTTTTATGAATCCAGAATATTGACGAAACAAAAAGAATACTAAACAAAATCTGAATGTGGAATGTTGTGAAGTGAAATACACTTCAGAAACTTGAATTTTTGAAGTGGGTTTTTTTTAGAATTTTTCTGTGTAACATGGCATCGTAGGAGTAATTAAGTCCTCAGAAGTACACCAATCAGTCTCCTCTGCTTTCAAAGACACATGGCTGAGCTTTGTATGTTAAAACAAACTCTGTCAAACCAATTAAATTACCTCCTGCAACTCAGTAACTGTGCTTGTGAACAGGGTTGAAGGAGGAGAGGTTGCAACTTGATTTTATTAGAGTTTCTTGGGGCCACTTCAATCACTTTCTCATATAGAATCTAAGGAAAGAATGGTCAAGACCATTAAGGGATGGATGCAAAACTGGGTGCACACCCTGACACAGAGACTGTGCTATCCAAAATTTACTGTCAAAATGAATGGGTGGGAATTTATGGTTCTGGGTCCATCACTGGTGAATGTACTGAGCTGGTGGGTGGCAGAGAGGACACAAGAGACAAACAAACAATTACTCACAAGCCCAATGTGACTTGTTGTTACAAAAAAAGACAACGACATCACGGAATGCACAGGCTGGAGTTCAGAGTGAGACAGTCCGTCAGTTCTGCTTGGCACTGGTAAGGCCCCATCCGAAGAACCAGGCCCAGCTGGGGGCCCTGTGCTTCAGGAAAGGCACAGACTGCTTGGAGAAAGCCCAGAAGACAGTGGTGAGTGTGGCAGGAGGTCCAGAAACTGTGCTTGTAAAGACAGATTTAGAACAAAGAGCTAAAAAAAGAGGGGAAATGTGGAACCAAACATAGTTCAAATTCCAAGGAGACCCCCAAGATAAGGCTAGACAAGCATCTCCAGGGCCTGGCATGGGTGCCGGTGAACCAGAGTGGGGGCAAGAGAAGGGATCAAGAGGCCCTGAAGGTCCCCCCAACCTTTGCCTTCTAAGGTAGCACAAAAGTGGAGTGCAACAAAGGGCAGAACATGGAATCATAGAACCATAGAGTCATTACGGTTGGAAGAGACCTCAAAGATCATCAAGTCCAACCATATACCCGTTGCCACCATGCCCTCTAAACCCACTAAACCATGTCTCGAAGCGCCACATCTAAACGTTTTTTGAACACCTCCAGGGATGGTGACTCCACCACCTCCCTGGGGAGCCCGTTCCAATGCGTAACAACTCTAACAGTGAAGAAGTTCTTCCTAATATCCAGCCTGAACCTCCCCTGGCACAACTTGAGACCGTTACCTCTTGTCCTAAAACATCTACTTGTCCACAAACTTGTTGGCCAAAAGGCCAAACCAAACCCTGGCCAGACCCCTCCTGTGAGCAGGCTGTCCCTGATGTGTGGGACAAGGACATGAAATGACAGCACTTTCCAAAGATCAGAAGAGAACTTTAGCTGGTGATACCCTTCATAGTCTTAATGCAGAAAAGTCTGTGTCGTCTGCCTGGGAGCTGATACGCAGGATCTGCCACTTGATTTTATTCAATTTGAGGGCACAATACAGAGGTACTAAGAAATGACTGAAAACCCATTACTGCTGTGGCCGTGTGAGCAAGGAGGAGAAAACGAATTTTTCTAGAGTTTGAGAAGTGGGTCTTTTTAAGTATCACAAGTACACATAGTTTTCCTTCATATTACTACTTCACTTTGAAAGCTGAATCTGACAAAAAAGCTAGTCTCCTTGACAACAAAAGGAGGTCTTTTACACAGAGGGATTGTGCTGTACGGCTCATCACAACTTCCAAGACACTGTCACCGGTCAAAACGTACTTACTCAAAATAGGCAAACTCCATATCGCATCGTTCATGGCAACAATTTCCTTTACAGCCTTTCATGGGCACTGATAGGGATTAGAAACCAGAAGAATGTCAGGATAGTGAGTTAAATATTTTCTTTCAGGATCAAATAAAACACGGTGGCACACTGATGTGTTTTTTAACCCGAGATCCTTACCTGTTCCTTGTTCTATTTTTAACTAGGAGTGGCAAGTCATATAAATACACAGAAAAGTTCTTTCATATTCATCTTATACTAGCAATCATCTGAATGAGGCAGAACATCTTATCACGTTGGGTAGCTGGCTCTTGGCTTTTTTCAGGCAGGTAACTCTTTTTCCTGCTTTTCAGACTGGTGTAAAGAACAAGCGTAAACGTTGGCAACTGGAAATGCAGAAAACTAACGAGTGCTCTAATCTGAATCCTTTCATTTCTCTCACTCAGTTTTGCTATGTGTGTATTACAATAATACCGGTACGCAACAGTGGAAGTAGGATAAATTAATTAACACTTTTCCCATTTTTGAATGAGAAAAGCTTTGGAAAGGAATATTGTCATTTATGAGTTTAATCACATTATTCCAGTTTAATAATGTGACAGAGTACTTAGAAAACTAACTAGGTATTCAACTGTTTCCATGTTTTTCAGCTTTTTCTGAAATGTCATTTTATCAGAGTAAAACAGAACAGAACAAAAAAAACCCTCATCTTTTGCTGGGTTTGCTCCAAAAAGGAATAAGGTTTATGAACCATAAGTAATTAGAGCTCATTTTTAATAGCATGCTAAATTCACTGCAGTCATCAGGATTTTTGCCTAATTCTGAAAACTGCATTTGTCATCAGGAGTCAAGAAGTTTTGGAGACAAACACTCCCAAGTAGCTGCAATCGGGCTGGCACAGACAAGCAGAGCCTTCAGCCTCTGAAGTAGATGCACATTTTTAGAAGGATGCAGAAGCGTTGTTCTCATTTTCTCAACCTTGTGTTGTCGCTAAAGGACTCAAGCCTTTCTTCTGTCATCTCCGGTCACTCAGGGACTAAACGGACATGCAGAACAGAAAAGTTGTTATTAAAACAAGTGTTTCATACAACCTTGTTCTATCAATTCAATCGGGACCTAACAAATTGCATGGTAGTTAGAGCCAGGATCAGGGCAACTATTCTTCTTCAGGTACTGCACTTGTGATCTGGTCGTTGATACTAAAACAGAAATTGGGACAATGAAATAGGAGAATTAACCAATGGAATAATTTAATATACTGGGAAATACCTGTAAATATAGATACAAATTAAATGGTTTGTGCTGGAAACAGCATGTTTAAGGAATGAATATCTGAAGTTTGCTCAAGGTTAGTATCTTCTATGATGGCTGGTTGTTTTCTTCTCCCAGGCCAAGAAGGTGATGAATACAAAGAGGATAAGAAACCGTTTGCAAGGTTTAGTTTCAAAAGAGTTCATCTTTCACGTGAGTAAAAAAGCATTCAAACTTTGTCCCTCAATTTCTGCTCTGGTGAGCCTGGGACATGCTATCCTCTTAACCATAATTCGTCAAATCCAGCAAAAGTAACAATTAAACTTTATCTAATCTCAATCAAATCTCACAGATAACTCTGGAAAGAACTAGCTCCTGGCAATACCAAGTCCCTCCCAGGTTTCCATGCCCAGCACAGAGCCTGAAGCCAGCACGAAGCAGTGCAACCTAACCAAATAACCAGTGTACATCCCAGAAGCTCTGTCAGACACAAACTGGCAAACCATTTCTCTGCCTCTATTTCGGTGACAGCTGCTCACTACCTTCCCTGCACCCAAAGGTGCTGTTTGCCCAGCAGACATGCTCTCAGCCTCTTTTCTTCTGTGGAGGTGTGTGCACGCACCCAAGAGCTTTTCAACTAGCAAAGGCGTCTTTGAGTGGAGAAGAACTGGCAATGGTGCTTGAAAATGTTAGCAGTGGTGGCTGGAAGCTCATTTGCTTCCGAGACCTGTGAAGGTGCCTTTAAGTGTCGTTCAGGGGCAGCAGGGCAAAAACTCATAATCCAAACTAGGAGGAGAAATAGCATGATGCAGGGGAGACAATGAAAAACTCTGGCAAATGCAGATGAAAACCCAGAGAGGCAAAGCGCATCCAAAGCACAAAGTCCTGCCCTGCCCCTCCTCTCCCCCGTGGGGAACAGTTTGGACGTTCTCCTTCCTTTGTCTGAAAAGCATAGACACAGTAAGGAGCGCAGAGCATTTCCATCCTTGTTGCATCCCACTGTTTCTGCTGTCACATCTACTCCTCTATCATCACCCTGAAATTGATACCGCGCTGAATTCACTGTCGCAATGACAACTGTTACCTTACTCTGAAAGCTGCATTCGTCATCAAGTGCTGAGAAGTTTCAGAGACAAACTTTCCCGCGCAGCAGCGATCAGCTTGGCGGAGGCAAACAAACCATTTGGTCTGTTTCTGTGCTTTTAGATTAAAGCTCGTGTTAACGAGAATGCAGAAGCATCACTGTAATTCTCTCCACGTTGTTTCATTGCTAAAGGAGTTGGGCCTTTCTTCTGTTGTCTCTGCTCACTCACTTCCCAGAGGAAAGAGGAAGACAAAGGTAAAGATTCCATGTATTCCCTACGGGATGGGGGCCCTCCCACTAGAGAGTTGGAGGGGTTGGTGGCAGCAATTTTCAGACACTGTGGCCCACACACAGCTACCATGCCGGACAGTTTCCAGTAGAGCTCTCTGCACTCACACCACCTAATCCATAAGAGAAAAACAGAGTCAAAATGAGCCTGAGGATTACTGCCTGTCCTCACTGGTGCACCACGAACCAGAGCTTGGAAACCATCATCTAAAGGATAAAACAAAAAAGCCTGAAGGGCTGGTGAACACCTGTCTAAGCACAGCCTCTCCATATATTTGATATGAGGACTTCAGCAAACAAATCAAGTCTTTTATTTTTCATTTCTCAGGACTTAAGCAGACTTATACTTGGGATGTCAGGCATATGGGCCAGGGTGATGAGCCAGGTAGCTAGTGGAGAAGGTCGGAGGTGGAACACAGTGGGACCGCTGGGTGCACCAGGACATGGACACATAGAGAATGAACAACTGTCAGGAAGATCAGGAACCATTCTCCTCCAGGAACTCCTGTAGGGAGACGATACAGGAACAGATGTGATGATGGAGGCATCTGGATGCTTCCCTGTGCTTTCCATCTGCGTATGCTGGAGTCCTTCTTCTTTTCCACTGCATCATTCTGTTTCTCCCAGTGGTTTGAAGTATGTGTTTCTACTTAACATTATTACTTTCTGGCACCTTTTTCATCTGCCATTTTCTCTGTCCTACATGGCATGGCTTTCCTTTGTTTCAGTAGCTCTTCCCATTTTTTTCCCCAGCTTTGTTCCCTGTCTGTTCCTGCATTAATTTATCCTGTTGGCTGGCCATTATGTAAAATATTGTGGGAACAGGATGTTCCTTTGATATATAATTAAGGATAGAGTGTGGACAACTGATCTTCTGGCATTTTCACCAGGGAAAAAAAGCTTTCACATTGCATGTCTATTTTAGATTAAAATTGCACTGGATAGAAGCCAGGTGGTCCAGTGACCCCAAGTATCCCCCAAAATCTTCAGCCCTAAGGCTTGGATGAGGAACATTCTCAGAGTCAGCTTTACACACTGGTATTTTCACAGTTCCCAGCAAATAAGAGGAATGAGTGAGGACAGAAATCAGTCTGCTTTCGTAAAGAGTCTTTCAGTGAAAAAGGACACACAGTGGTGGGTTCACTACAGAGAACTGGCTTCTTGTGGGGTTTCAGCTCCTTTTCCAGCCAAATCCATAGCCTCCAGGGTTACCTATGGTGTGGAGAGGGGAATGTGTACGTGTGCAGAAAATGTCCTATGAGCATGACTTTGAGAGATGTGTGGATGGTGGTGACCAACCAGTTGAACATGAGCTCTCAGGACTGGGCAAAAACAAATGTGTGACCTTTGGATCTACAAATGGAGGAGAAGGATGAAAAATTGGACCAGACCCACAACGAAGTTGTGTTGAGCATTAGCAGTTTGGTAAACGTCGAGACACTCTGGGAGTTCTCAGGTTATTAAACAGAGGTTAAGCAACAACTTCATCACAATCTTGTCTTACCTACATAGAGAAGGGAAACTCAAAGTAAACAGCTAAACATAGCCTAATTACAGTTAGAAAATAAAGATGTACAAATTTACTACAAAGAGGAGCTAAGCACTGTAACATGTTACTGGTGGTGACGGCAGCTACTCCAGGATGAGAATTTTTAAAGAAGAAATTAAGTGTCTTTCTCAGTGCTGCTAAATACTTCAAACAATGATTCATCTAGGATTGTCCTCCAGCCTGAGCTGAGCAGCATGACAGGTGAGATGATCGCAGTGATCCTTTTAGGCCTTGTACCCTACCATACGCACTTCATAAAAGTGTATTTATTAGAAGGCTGCCTGGCATCAGACCGCGTATGGTGGATGTGTCCTTACCGCGTACATAAGATGTGTGTGCTTTTCAGTGGGTGGGATCTGAATCAGAAACAATCTGCCTCCAACTTCATAGGGCTGAGGAACAGTCTGAAAGCCCACGCAGGCGTAAGCATAGAAAACACGGGAAAAGGCAGGAGGCACAAGGGACATGGACCAAAACACGCTGCTCAGGTGCTTCCTCCGGTGGAGTGGTGAGGGCTGCTCCGAGCACCACGCTCGGCACTAGAGCCATCCCGGCATCTCGGATCCTTACAGACTGAGGCCATGCCGCAGGTCACCGCCACTGCTTTGCACAAACATCGTGTGAGCAACCTGCTCAGCTGAACGGATGTCAAAAAGTAATCCGCAAAGGCTGAGAGGTAAATCAGGCGTTTTTCTTTATCAGAGCATTCACACTCTTTGCTGTGTTTTCCCTGATTTGTTAAATATTTCATACATTATATGTTAAACCAGGATATTGGGAACCAGAGATGCCTCATCTATCTTTATGGAAAATGTACCAGTCATGAGGGACACAAGCAATTGCCATCATCCACTCTACTCTTGGAAGTTCACCCATTGTCAAAATGTCAGAGTAGAGTAATTTTATGCTGCATAATGTATTTGACCTACCCCTTTCACTCAGATGCACTTGAAACTGTTCAGCTGATGCTAAGTAAATCTTGCAATGAGCACTAAATACCCAATGCTATTGATTTATGTTTTTATTGCCCTATATATGATTATAACTGCAGAATACTGTTCAATAGGTCAACCACTTTCTTCATATAATTAATATTTGCCACAGTCAGTAACCTGAAGGCATCTTGATGAAAAAAAACTAGAATATGCAGCCTGTAATTCTTGTGGAGCTAAGAAGGTATTTACACTTCTTTTACATCCTGCATTATCTTCCATCATATCCTGAGACACATACCATCAGTGTTTTACTTTGGGTCAGTTGGAGAAATGCACAGAATTTGAATGTTACCAAAAATTCTCTGCTTCTGTGTCACCTACAAATAGCCGGATGCTTAGTCATAAATACATGCATGCCGCATGATGTCATCCCCTCAGTACAACCCTTCATCCTTTACCTTCAGGTACCTCCATTTTGCCTGCCCATGACACCGGCTGGTCGTGCCGTGTCTAGCCACGTGCATGCTTCCAAAACCACAGCATCAGGCTTTAATTTCAGGGAAGAAGAGCCGAGGGATTTTTGCCCTATAGCTAAATACACACCTAGGCTCTTTTTAACTTCATTTTCACAAATATTGTGGCTTTGACCCTGCAGACGATCGACAACAGCGCTGCGTTTCACTGCCGGGAGACCCCAGCACCATGAGCAGTGGTCCCATTCCCGAGGCATGGCATCTCTGGCAGGTTTCAGTAGGTGTCAATGCCTGTAACAAGTCCAGTGAGTCACCTAACGCACCATGAGACATCTCACCAAAACAGCAATACCTGGTCTTTTGGGCAGGTCTGAGCGAGTGGATTACGCACAGACACCTATTTCGGTGTGCTGGAGGATTTATTAGGATCCTGCTGTGGTCCAGCACCATCAGCCAGGCTGCCCCAGTGCCAATAAAGCTGCTCTGTGCTCATGTGGATGGGGATCCATCGGCGGGGAGAGTTGATCCGTGCCAACCGCCTGACGCCAAAGAGGAGCATGCTGCCTGCCTCTCATCTGGGGCGGGACAATTTTCACGTAGTAGCCCCTGAATAGGCAGGTTAATTGTGAATTTACAGGTGTCTGATCTTCCAGGAGGCTCTCAAACACAATTTTTAGAATTTTTTTGTTCTTCAAGGCTGCAGTGTTTTGGCATATGTTCAATTTCTCCATCAGTGGAAGCTGTAATAGCATCTTTGTTACACCATGCAGCAGAACATACCTTGCCTGCTTCCTTTTATTTATTTTCACAAACAAATTCGTAGCATTTTCTATCTCTCCTGGCAACCTTTAACTCTTCTTCCACCACATTTCCAGTCAGCCAGTAAATCCCACTGCTTTCTCTTCTCATTTATTCTTGCTTAGTTGTCCCTTGAATGAATGCTTTGTGGTTGGCCCTTAGGGGAATATCTGTTTTTTCACTTTCTTCCAGGAAGAGGACTGGAACTGAACAGCATCGGAGGAAGGAGAAAGGCAGAGATATTCCTTTTTGCAGGCATCGAGGTCACTGGGACATGATGAGATTTGCCTGTTGTTTTACATCCTCCTTGGACAGGTGTTTCTTGCAAATCCATAAATCTTCACCAATTGATGTCTCTTCCTGCACTCTGCCTGGGTTGTTTCAAGCAGATAGCACGGCATCCTCATAAAAAAGATACTGGTGACTTTAAACTACAGGCATCTGACTGGGAATGGCAAATCCTATTGCAGTTTCTGCAAGTCCCTCGAACCCAGACTGCTGTGCCTGTTCCCTCTGCCTGCCATGGTCTGCCCACAGTGTTGTAGCTAGAGCTGTATTTCTCTCCCCCTTCCTGCCCTCCATGGCTTTTTTTCATGTTTTGATGTATTGATATCAACTTCATAACACATTGCCCCTCCTTTCCCTGTCCCAGGGTGTCCTGTCTCTGCTCAGATCTCTAAGCATCTTGTTTTTTCGCTTGCTCCCCTCTATTACTCCCCTAAAATGTCCAATCCTCCCAATTTTCCACTCTCTCAAGCTGTGAATCTTTTTTTTAATTCCCACCTGTGCCTGGGGCATTTCTTCACTCATGTAGCATCATTTTCTTTCTTCTCCCTTGCCCTCCTTCAGCTTGGTTCTGGTGGTCACAGTAGTAAAGCCCATGCTGGTCCTTTGCCTCTCCAGTCATTCTGCATCTTTTCATCCTACTCAGGTGGCATCTCTGCATTTCGAATGCATGGCCCTCCACAGCTTGATTTCCAACAGATCCTAATCTTTAGTCAGTCAACACTTTTCTATAAATGCTCAGTGCTACTTCTGAACAGGTCTTTTCACATTAACTTCATTCCGACAAATTCCTTAAGAGGATTTCCTTTAATCAAATACTTAAAGCTTCCAGTTGTATCATGTCTGCTCCTGGATCATTGCTCAGACAATTTACCTTCAGTGAAGTTGCTGGACTTCAGGAGATTGCGTTTCTCAGCAGGTCATCAGGCTTTCTTTCCCCTTCATATTTCTACTGAATTGATATTGTTGATTGTGCTAACCTAAAAAGGACACTAATAAAACCTCCTAGGGTAATTCTTCTGCAACAAAGTCCTTCTTGGAGAGCAGTTCGTTGTAAGCCCAGCATCTCTCTCTGGTCTGCTGCAAAATGCATTCCTCTAATGAACACAAATAACTTTTTTTTTTTTAAACTTCATACCAACGACTTCTTTCTTCTGCAGTTCTTGTTCTTCTTGGTTCCTGTGAGTGACCGTGAGCCTTCATCTACCACTAACTGCAATGGCATGTTGTGAAAATACATTAGCATGTCCCTAATAAGGCTGGAAGCAGGAGGTGGTATTTGTCCCTGTACTTTCTAACAAGCCCAGATCTCCAGCTACAAAAACAACATCATGTCAGGGAAAAAAATAACAGTTCTCCTATCTGCGCTGCTGGTTAAAACTTTTCAGCAAAAGGTGCAGCTGTAAACAGTTGGATAGAGACTTTGGAAAAACTGAGGAAAACAAACTTTCTGAAAGTCAAATTAAAAACTGCATGAAATATCACTAATTTTTTAAGACTTTGGAGTCAGTACTACTTGCCACGGTATGTTTACTTTCAGAAAGAAAAAGGATACTAGTACCATGGCTAAAATAAAATTGTTTAATATGCTGTTTAACAGAATAGACAATAAGTTACAGAAAAACCACATCAGACTCAGGAAAAGATTCCGAGAGAGCACAATATTTTTCCTGTGGCAGCAAAGCGTACACAGGAACTCGGCAGAGCCTGACCGAAACGGGTAGCTCCGTTTTCAGTTTACTAAATGCAGGGGTAAGTGAAGAGCAAGTGAAAAAATGATGATTCTTGAGAAATAATTTATATTATGAGAAGGAAAAAAAAAGGAACTCTATTACTTGAAGTGCTTTGGACTGCCACTTTGTTTTACTCTGGTCTTCTGTTGTCTTGAGTGCCATGAGAAAGGGGCTTGTTGCAGCGAGGCTGGATTTCTGTGCAAGCACCACTTGTGGAGAAGAAGATGGAGATGAGGCAAAACTCTCGAGCCAGGCCACGAGGAACTTGAGTGGCTGGTCCATGGAGCTCGTGAGCCTGCCTAAGTGCTGCCAAGAATAGATGCAAACAGAGCAGGGGAGGGTTACAGTGAAACCCAAGCCCAAGTCTGCAACGCGGAGATTTTCCGATGTTATGGTTTTGTGTTGGTGTGTAGAATAAGGTAAGACTGCCTATGCAAAGAATGAGAATGATTTTAATGAGTAACTCCCCAATGAACGGTCCTGATGAATCTAGAGGCACAATTAATTCTCATATACAATATGAAAAATAAGGTATTAATGTTGTTCTGCACTAGATAGTGACTCCTTTCCGATTGAACCCTATATAATCCCTCTCTGTGCAGCACATACTGTGGAGCTGTTACTCTAATAACGTCCTGTGGCCCCATAAAGAATCAGGGCCCTGGCCTTCGCAAAAACACAATCAGAAGATAATACTTTCCGCCTATCAATCTACACAAACAATAGACCATATAGCAGGAAATAAAACAAGTGCCAGGATCAATTGTGCCAATTTTCTGGGCGGTGATTTGCTGGGAGGCCTGGTTTGATAGCAGGAGGGACAAAGCATCTTTCCTTGAGTTACAATCAAGACTTCTCAATGCAGGCAAACAAAACTGGTGTTGATAACAACAACGTGCTGGCCACAGGGGAGGACAAACCTTAGCCACTTTTTATTAAGCCTTTGAAAGTCTGATCCCACTTTTCCTGAATCAGCTTTATTTTATCCTGAAGGTACTGCAGCTCCCCATCGGCTGGAGCATTGCCTGCAAGACATTGCCAGTTCCCTTGGTCATGGCTCCAAGCAGATTTAAGGGGATGATCATTAGAAGTGGGGCTTCAGGAAGCCAAGTGGGACATGTCCTGTTGAAAGATGTCCAGGAGTTATCTCCAGGAGCTGGGCTGCCCTGCACCCTGGTGCTGCTCAGCCACCCAGCACCATGCAGGGTGATGGCAGGCGATGGCAGGTACCACCACGGCTATTTGCAGCACTGGGATGATGGAGGATTGCAACGGCTGTGAGCCTGTGGAAATCAGACAGCCCTTTGGTTAAGATTAATGCAGACAACACAGCTGCACCGAAGGCTCTCGATCATGAACATTTAGTTACTGCCATGATACGCTTGCACAGAAGCACATGTCATCTTCCTTAGTCCACTGTTAAAATCTTAAGAGCTCATCTGTTGATGAATTTAAGATGTTTTAATCCTTCATTCCCTTTAGAAAAGACTTGTAATGCACAAAGAGACTAGCTTTCTCTTGGAGCACCTGGAAACACCGGCTGCCATGTGTCCCAGATGGCAAGTGATGCTCTACCTTTGCTTCTCATCAGTATTAGCTGCGGAGGAAGGATGGCATTTGCTGGTATGGGAATTCTACAAAAAAATCACCGGAATATTAAACATAGTAAGAGGAAGGGCTATGAAGACTGCCATTTTTTTACTATTCTATGGGGTTTATCCAGAAATATTACAGAAACCAGAGTGAAGATGGGAACTTGTGTCCCATGGCAAATCCATGGGAAGTCCATACCTTCCCTCCACTGACAGGACAGGGGACCAGGGTGGGTAGCACAAACCTGGCAGTTGCAGCAGACAGGGAAGCGATGAGAAAGCCTTGGCCCCACTTTTCCTGTAGTTCTCTCACTTGATTATTTACCCCTCTTTTCCTTTCAGCTGGCCTCCTATTCACTCTTCAGTTAGACCTGGGGTGGCCTGTCATTTCCAGGCTGTAACGACAAAAGAATGTACTCTACTTAATCGCACTTCTGAAAGCACTTCGTCACTTTGCGGAATTGCATACACTCGGGATGTCTCCGCCGTAGCTAATCCCCTGCACCGCACAAACAGCTCAAGCCAGCTGGTCGGTGCTCATAACTACCGAACATTTATTCTGTCTAATTCCCAAAGGGAAAGCAACTTTGCAGTCAGTGCAGATCTCTACCAGTTCGTTTATAGCAGAACAGCTCACCTAAGTGCTAATAGAAGTAGTCGCTGATTACCAGTGTATTCATGGAGATTTAGACTCCAATTGAAGTAATGAATTCCTCGTCCACTATAGACAAAATGAAATGGTGCTAGAGATTGGAAATGCATGGAAGAATATTTTCATTAAAAACTGGATATAATCATTTACCAGTTTTAATTAGAGTGGCATCATTTGCATTGCTATAGTTAAAGGCTTATTGGTATTTCTGGTATAAATAGGCTGCCATTTATCATAGCTTCTCAGCATGCATTTGCACTGAGATAGAATATGACAGGATGTATTAGCCTGTTTTTAAAATGTTTTTTTAAATGTTAATTTAATACATGTTCAGTGTAAGTACAAATTTAAACCCAGCTCTGAGAGGAATTAAATGTCCCTACTGTAGAGCTGTGTTGTATTAGAAAATCCTTTTAGCATTAACCAAATGAGTCTCCTGCCCTGAAAAACATTTTCTGAGTTTTCAGGTTTTTTCCTCCTCTCTATAATATGATGAGGCCAAGACCCTGCCAAAGTTATTATCAGCAACAAATACCAGCAGAGAAAAAAGCCTTGCCTTAAACTAGCTTGGGAATGCCAGCATTTGATGCCCATCTTTTGACAGATTCAGGCAAAAAAACTTATCTCTGATCTTCTGCACCCACAGTGCATGGCTCACTAAGGTATTTGGGGTTCACTTCTCACAGCTTCTTGCACTTGTGCATCCCTACGTTAGCCTTGATGACCTCCCTAACAGTCCTCCTAGCATCTCACCTCTGGATTTGCACAGAAATTTCACCTGTGAACTGAAAAATTTTCCTGGTCCGTCAGCATTTGCCACCAGTTGTAGTTCCAGCTCCCCTCTGCTTCATCACGCTCCTCCGCACACCCCTGCAGGTGCTCACATAGGCTTTTGGGGGAAACACCTCTCTCCAAGTGACCTTCCAAAGGGACAAAAAAATCCTATGGCACTCTCACTTCTGCTCCTTTGCATCCACTCACACACCCTATCTAGGCATCTATTTTAATTTGTATGAACAGTAATGAGAGGCTGTAACTATTTATGAGCCCTGTAATGCCAGATCCTGTGGGAGAGCATCCCAGCCCGCAGTGTGCTCGTGAGCAGAGGCTATACAGCTTCGCTTATGAATTAAACACCTAGGTTTTGCAACAGCATGATGATGGGCATCTCCATCCCCACTGCACAGAAGTTCAGGCTGCCAAGGTGTAGGCAGCTGCAGGTGGAGAGTAGAAAACCGGTCTCCTTGGAGCAAAACCGCACGTGCTGTGTCTGTGCTGAGCTTTGTGCAGAAGGAGGAGAAGAGAGCTGACGGAGTCACTGTCCCGGTGCAGGAACACTTCGGAGCTGAGGAAGGTGAAGTCCAAGGAGATGCAGCAGAGAGAGGTCAGGAAAAATATCTTTTCTTCCTTTCACACATCTTGGCAAGCAGGGTCTTTCAACTTTTCATTTAAAGGACACCTTGTTTTTTTAAAAATATACTTATTAGGAAAAAATTTTAGGGATTTTGACAAAAGCTCTCATTTCATCAGACACAGAGTGAATTAAAATATTTTATTCTGCTCTCTCTGTTTCCTTTCTTTGCAGGTAGCAATGAAGTGACTTCCCCAGGTTTACACAGGATGCCTATGCCCAACCCAGGATCCGAATCGGTTCCTGAGATTTCACATAAGGTTTTATCCAGATCCTTCCTTTTTCTTGCAGATGAGCCAAAATGGGATTAAATACAGGTTCTGTGTGCACAGAAACCCAAAGACAAAGAAAAATTGACTACTAAGCTGTGTGCATCCCTTTCAGGCATCCAAAGCTGATTCTGCATTTCTGAACTTTTTAATTTACACTTATATTACACACTTGTCCACTCAGATAAGCCCATTATGATTTTTTAATTTCTATTCTTGCCCCATGGCTGCAAAGACTAAGCCTCGCCACTGCAAGAGGAAACTAGAGTAGCTCCTCGACAGCATTCCAGCAGAAGAAAGTGGGAGCTCATACAGCATTGCATCTCTCCCAGCAATATCAGTGTCTTTTAGAAACAGAAGTAGCAAACACCTCTATTTACTAAGTGATAAACACGTAAATTAAAGTTCGGGGTTTCTTCTACCAGCTTTGTAGAAGCTGTGAATTATTTTTCTCACTCCAGATAGAGGCAATACACACTGCCAATGCAAAGCAGCTTTCTTTTATCCATGCTGATTGTGATACAGACACCAAGCCTTCCTTATCCTCATCCACACTATGCTTACCAATTCCAGCACTAGGTGCTGGGAGACAATTGGGATATCTCTTGGATTCCCTGAGCTGTACTGGAAGTGCCCAACAGATCAGTGCAGGACAACTTCTCTTCCGTTACCAACTTCAAGTGTGTAAGTTATTTTTGCCTGACGCTGCTCCCACACCTGTCAGCCCTGGACACCGGTGTGCTCAGCAGGTGTGTTCTTGCGGTGGCAGGTGAGTCAGCACAATTTTAGGGAGGTATCATTTTTTACTGAGGATGTCAACCAATCATGCACATACCCAAGTGCATCCCAAGAGCACAGCATCGTGAAAGATGGCTGCGTAACAAGATCCTCAAGTAGTGGCTTTGCTGAACCTCCGACTCCCTTCCTATAGCTGAATGTAGCGTTTGATACGCCAGCACTCATTGCCTTGTGGGCAATTAGCTGAACAAATGGGAGCAAAATAGTGCTGGAATTCAGGTATTCTTGCTTGAGTAGGACAAATCCTGGGGCTTGTCATATTCATGTCATATATCAACGATGAAGGTCATGTTCTGGTGAAGTTCCTGATCTCAAGAAGCTCATCTTGAGCTTGGCAGAGGAAAGCTTGGTTGGCACCACGGAGCTGAAGGGGCTGAGCTGGCAATTGACAGCGATTTGTGAGTAAAATGAAGAGCGAACTCCAATAAATGCCATTATGAAGTGGATTTGCCTTCTGAACAGAAGGAGATGGTCATGAAGACACAGAAAATGGGGATCTTGTCCAGGTCCTGTAAAAGTGATAGCACCAGAAAACTGCAAACTGTAGTTGAGCAAACAAGTAGCAGCAGCAAGCACCTGGCAACTACATGGAGTCTGCTGAAAACATACCCGGGAAATTCAGCATGGATGGCAGAGTGGCATGAAGAAGAAAGCAAAAACAGTTTGCATGAGAGACAATTCCTTCCCATCCCTCCAAACTTGTGCCTCATCTATTTTATTTGAGGGGTGATATTTGGCAGTATGCTAACAGGAAAGATTTCTGCTTTGCTTATAACTGTGTCTGCTAAATGATCAACAGTACCTTTGTTGCATTACATTAAGGCAAAGGCAAGTCAGGATCCTGCTTAAATATGACCGAATAAATAAATAAATAGCTATGTAGACAGGTAAATAAATAATAATCTCTACACACATTCTAAGAATATTTTTTTTTCTTCTGACTGTCATGTAGGCATCTATAAAGTACTAATTGGTACAGTTTTTACAGCAAAGTCTCCTGCTAGGCACCTAACTATGAATGCTACTAAGGTTGTTTCTACCTATAACTACTTGTTAGTATTTAGGTAGGTGCATCAGTTAATGCAGAGAGATTTGTGTAATTAACTGTGCTATGTAAAAGAGTTAGTTATGGGTGAATTTTGGAGGTCACTTTAGAAAACGGAAATTCCTCGGGGGATATAAAGATTAGACTCCAATTTTGCTCACTCTGAACTCAAACAGATATTCTCTAAATACATGGCAAAGACCCTTACGTGGCCTGTCAGCATGGAAACACATTCTCAGAGGTGTTTCTCCACGGGCAGTGCAAAGTCCTGTGCAGTGTGAGGATCCATGGCTCGGGCTCCCCCCGAATGAGGACACCCCCTGCCCATCAGCTTTGGCAGCTCCTCTTCCTCCTCTTCCTCGGCGGGCAACTGCTTTCTGCTGTTCTCCCAACCACCTCCCCACACAACATGCCTGCCCTCCTTGAGAGACTCTCCCGACTACCTGTCCCTTTGCCTTCGCAGTGCTGAACTTCATCCTCGGGTGGGCATGGGGGCGAAACGGGAGACCCTCACCTCTGTGCGGATGAAGGGGGAGCTGGGCTCGCCGGGCTTGGGTGCTGCTCACAATTTGTGATGTTCCCCTTCTTTTCTGCTTCCTGAGGACCGACTCCACCCTGCAGAGGGACCAAGGTCCTCCCAAAATAGCATCTTAACCCACTGCTCACCGGTCCTCCAGAAGTGCTGTACCTGTTGTTCATGAGGCAAATACAGCTAGACAAGAAAATCCTCTCTTTGTTGAAAAGATCCCTCCTATGTTGCCATGGATATGATGACCTGTTTCTAAACTCCTTTTTCCCCCTCACAGTATACGATCTCTGCCATGATCTTCACATTTTGATCCATACTAAATATGATTTCTAAATGAATTACTGTTCTGCTTGTCTCTTGTGATCACCAAATCGCCCTGCAATACAGTAATTCCCAATTCACCTTCTGCCAGTCTTTCCAACCAAATCATCACTGAAAAGGCAAGAAGAAAGAAGAGCTGATTTGGCTGAATGGGTTTTCTGCTTGTTTCTTGTTTCTTTGAAAGATGTTTTGTGCCATAACAACAGAGCTGAAAGGGATGTGGTGAAAATAATTAATTTTTAACCATGTTCCCACATACAAGCTCAAGAGATCCGGAACTTTGTCAGTAATGCTAGAGAAAACTATTCACATTAACTCTGCAACTCATTTGTTCAACAGCTGTGCTTGTTTACATGATGTAAGAAAGCAATAAATTTGGGGAATAATAAAAAGCACATTCAGGTAAGAAAATGAAGCCTGAACTGCAAGCATCTAATAAGAAGTCATCGTGTGTGGGAATTATTTCTGCTGTTGTGCTAACTATGATGGGTATGTACCCGCAGACATCCTTCACAGAGCTTTCCTTGGCCTGAAAATGTCATCCTAAGAGCACCTTTCTGCCTCTGCTATTTGTTCTTGAGAATCTCCTTTCTCTGACAACAGCTCGTTTCAGGGCATGCAAAATGAAACATCCGTGGGTGGATCTGAAGGCCGAGTGTACCCACATTAGTGTCAGAGTGGGCAAAGACAACTGCAAAGTCACACTCACTTCTGTTCTGCAACAGTGCTCCTTGAAATGTTCTGCTTTGCTTTCACCCAAGGACTTACTCCGTTTTAAGCTCTGCCTTTAAGACGCACCACAGCCAGAGCGGCAAACACCTTTGTCCATGATGCAAGAAGGATTTTGCTCACTGCTTTTCTAGAAAGGAGGGTGAAGATGGACTCCCTAGGCTGTTCCTACCTGATGGAGCATGGAGAGAAGGTAAATGTGGGTTTGTAATACCTGTCAGTAACAGAGAAGATGAGAAGAGGCGTATTTTATGTCAGAAATAATTTGTGCTTTTGTAGCCCAACCACTGCCATCCGTTCCCCCTGGGCTTTGACAGCACGAGGCGGTACCCCAGCGAGGCAGCCTTGCTGCTCTCCATGCAGCAGATGGCATTCAGAGGACACCCTTTGGGAAAGGGACCGCTGGGCTGATGGGGGTCATTCGGCTCCACACCAACACCCAGGACATGGGAAGTCTGGGCTGAGCTGTCTGTATCCTCAGGGGATTTGAATCTCAAGGTTGGTTTTAATGAGAAATAGCCCAATGTGTGGCTGTGGGCAACGCTGAGCTGAGACCTCCTCTGGGACCATCCTCCTAGGCCAAGCTGTGCCCAGGCAGCGTGAACGCAGGCGCTGCAGGGACGGGGGGAAAGCAAGGGGATGGTCTGTACCTCTGGTTCAGTGAGGCAGCCAGTCCCACCAGCAAGAGACATCCTCAGGGCTTTTACACTTCTCACTAAAGTACCGTCAAACCAAAACACATAAATAATACTGGGAACAGAGGGACTGAACCTGCTTGGATCCTGGCTAACAAATCCTAAAAAAATAGCTATCGTGCAAAGCTAAGATAATTGTAAGTGGTGCTTCTAGAACAAAAATCTGAACAGTGTAGAGAGAACAGGGTTTTTTAGTGAAAAATGCTGCTGTAACTTAAAAGGAAGTAACTGGTTACTGTGCTTTGTGCGGTGCTATTTGCGGCATCATTAAATCAGCCCTGAAACCTCGCTATTGGAAACTGGATTTAACCAGGGCCCATTATGAGCCCAGACAACTGTACAAAATTGCCTGCTTTATTCATACAATGATGCCTAAAATGTTTAGACTTGGATGCCTCAAATCAGGCATCTCTCTATTTACGTTCCTAAATTAGAGTCCATTTGTTATTCGTGGCCTGCTTACCTGCGACAGATAGATTGGGTTGTTCATACGATCCATCCCATCCTGTCTCAGGGGAGTTTGGTATAATTAAGTGTTCTTCATTCTCTAGCAGCACACTGAACTTTCTAAAATATAACCCATTCCAGGGATTTTGGTATTCTCTACTCAGCTATTTCAGCTGGCACCTAAATATAAGAAACACACTAGAAGGAGGTGGGTTTAAAAAAAATCCTCTTAAGTATTTATCCAAATTTAACCAATTGTTTTTTGTGTTTCTATAAAAATTCAACATTGGAATCAGTATGTTGTGTTAGCAGAGGGTCAAGTTATGAGTTTGCTGAGGGACTACCTCACTCTGCATGCAAAGAGGAGGGAAAAGGGAAACGTAAAGCACTGAAAGTATTTAAAATATATTTCAGAGATGAGGGGAGATGATTTCTCTTGCTAATTCTTCCCTGTTATAGTTTGTCACCACTGCAAACTTGGTACCTATAGAAAAATTCGACCTGCTTAGGCCCCTTTGTAGGTAAAGCCATTTTTGTAATTCACCAAAGAACAAGGAAAGTTTGAGATATGATTAGGTGCCTTTCTGAAGGGGGACCTACTCTATCTCCTACTGTTTCTGGGGCTCCCCACTCTCCTGCGGGTCCCCGAGAGCTCAGCTGAGCTATGGTGGTGGTCATCGGGACGGCTTTCCTCCACGCCAGCTCCTGCATCATGCACGGCTAAACAACGCACACAGCCCAGGGGAATGGACCTTGGCAGCCTCGGAGGAAGGAGGAGAAGGCAACTTTGCAGCAAGGGGTGGCTCTACAGTGCTGCTGCTGGGATCTGCAAATTCCCTCCTTTGTGCCTGGCTAGAATAAGATCCTTCCCAAGGCTCAGTATTTTCTCCGTGACCAGTGATGTCTGGCTGTGGGGGACACACACATGCTGGTCATAAAGTCATCGCAAGTTGCTATTGCTAGGGGCTTCCCAGCTCTTCTTCAGTCACCCGTCTCCCTCTCTGGGTCACGTCTGCATGAGTTCTGTGTTCCAGGGCTGGGGGAGGACTTCCATCTCCTCCCTACCTGAATTACCTCCTCCACATCGATCCCAGTTTTGCAACATCCGTACCCAAATCTGGTATTTCTGATACAGTGAATGGAGGCAAGCTCAGCTTTACGTGCCATTACTGATGTGGTGACCGAGGTGCTGTGGGTCTTGCTCCCAAAAAGTCCCCAGTGCTCCCCGTCCACTTACCTGTGAATTTTGGCTGTTTCTCACCTAACTCCATCTCAACCACCTGCAAAACCCAGCCATCCCTTGGGGCACCATCTGTGACTGTTGTCAGGTGCCTGCGCTGGTATCTGTCACCTCCAGTGATTTCTCATGTCGTGCCCAGCGGTGACCCCCATCCTGTTCACTCAGCCCATCCTCCGGCCAGGACCGAGCTGGGGTCTCCCTGCAGCCCCAGGAGAGGGGCAGAGCAGTTCTGTCCCAGAGGAGGAACCAGCCTTCTTGCTGGGGCAGGGCAGCAAAGCTTAGGGTGGGAAGAAGAAAAGAGGTCCAGAAAAACTATTGCTCCAAAAAATGAATGATAGATGCCCTTCACTTGCAAAAGCTGCCAACAGCAGGATGCGCATCAGGACCAACTTCGGGCTGTGGCACAAAGCCAAACACACAGGGCAGTCCTTTCTCTTCTTGGTCAAGAAGGTGCCACTGTTCATGAGCTACTGGGTGCCCCAAAGAGGCACTGCTAGAGGAAGAGGCTTATTCTTCCTTCCTTGCAGCTGCGCACCACTGAAACAGAAAGTATGGGCCTATAAATATTGTGTAATTGAATCATACTCTGTGTACTGTATCCTGCCAGTGGCACTGCCTTTTCTCTCAGCCACATATCTTTCAGCACTTGCTGCCATGATTCCACATTAAAATCTCCGCCTGCTGCAGGAATGTGCACTCACATCAGCAGCTCCTTCCAGCAACAGCACTATTAAAAATAATGAAATGTCAGGTTGTGCTACTGTGCATCTAGATCCATTATGGAAATGTGCTGCAGGACCATAGCAGCCTGAGTCAGTCTTCCATTCAGCCTTTGGAGGGATAAGATAGAGATAAAGACATTTATGGTTTTAAATAGCACCTTGGCTCCTGGCTGTGGCTCACCTCTCTCTGAACAGTGCTTTTCCCAAAGGATGTACGGGGCAACCTTTTAGCGAAAGAGGCACCGAACAAACCTTGCTTTACTGACAGCCCTTCTGTCAGCGGACAGAACCTCTGTTATTTTTATCCACCAGAAGTGTTTGAATTAAAATGAAATGAAAGGATGTAGGAGGCTCTAGAAGGAGCGGACTGACACAGGATTTCAGAAGACTGGGGTAAACAGATCTAATAATGTAGGAAATAAAAAAGTAGCAGACACTGTACAGTAAGTTTCAAATACTGTTAGCTATGCTGCCAGACAGACCAACAATATTCTGTCATTACTGGTTTCCACTGGGGAGAGAGGAAGGTCTTGAGGGGGAACAACAAAATGATGGAGAAGATGTAAGAAACGTGGAGAGTCACGTGGAAGATACTGGTAAATGGAATTCCTCATGCAACAAGTGCGTTTGAATTCTCTCAAAACAGTTTAGCCTGATTGCACAGACAAGTTCATTTTCAAGTTCATTTTCATCTATATTATTCCTCTCACTGGGAATTCTCCACCTGCTTCCTCTAAACAAACACAGGCCAAATGATATGAGGCTAAAGGGATACAGACTAGACAAAGAAAACACTGCCTGGTAGTGATGGGGGGGTGCAATATCTCTAGAATTATGTGCAGAAATGCCCTACCTGTCTCATTTGATTTGAGCCTGTGCTGGTGTTATGAAGGAAACAAACCTGTTTATCCCTCTGTGATCCCATAGCATCTCTTGTCACGAGGATGCCTGGGCTGTATCGCTCACCTGCATGTCGTATTGAATACTCAGAAGTGCACACACGCGCAAGTGGACAATATGACCTAGTAATGGCATCTAAAAGCATTCGGCATATAAATGACATATACAGTGGCACATAAAGTTGTTTCTGAGCACTCTGGAGTTCCAGAGGGAACCCTCTTCAGATGCTTCTGTAGCTCCAGGACTTGGCCCCCTTCCCAAGTGGGGCAGACCCGTTGCCCATTTGCTCTTTCTGTGTGTGTACCATAAAAGCGTTAAAGTTAGCATTGCCTTACACACACGCTCTGTTTTCCCAAGCCGTAGCAGTGAGTAAAACAGAGCGACCAAACGAGGGACATGAGATGGAAGCAAAGCTGTCAACTCGTCAGTGATTCGACTGAGCGACCACCCTCGGTTGCTGGGATGCACCTGGTAGCCCATGCAGATAATCGAGCAACCATCAGCAACAAATACCGTGCAAAGCAAATGTGCCACACACACTTGAGAAACACATGACCCATAAAAAGCACTGTTCCTAACAGTGGCAAGTCTAAGCTGGGCTCTGTCATGTCAGAAAGTTTACAGAGAGAGAGAGCGCCAGCTCGGCTGGATGGGGCAGTGCCAGCAAGGGGAACAGCAGACTCGCAGCACCTAAGTGGCTTCTTGCCTTATCCAGTGGTGGTGAGATTACTTATCTGACCAACCACAGCTGTAAGCATGTGAAGGATTTAATTGCTTAATTGCTTGCCACCATTGTCCTAAAACATGTTCTCAAAAACTCTGAGTACCTCCTTGGCCCATAAATTTCTCCGTATTTTTAGATGCTAAAGCATCTTTGATTGGTGGTGATAAAAACCTGCTATTTAGTGAACTTCTTACGGGGCATTGGCACCTTTACTACGTTCTAGGTAATGTAAAATGCTACTTCAGTGTTTGCTAAAGAGAGGATAGGAATAGACCAGAGCACGTCTGAGTGGGGGTGCTCTCTACTCAAGTCGCTCCAAGGGTATGATCCACCACCCATTAGGTGGGGCAAGTTTTCTTACTGATTTCAGCAGGCTTTGGGTGCAATTAAAAATCATACTATGAAAGTGTCTGAAAATACTTAAAATTAACCCAGTAGAGGTGACTATATTGAATGTCAGACTGAGACAAAACTCTAACCATTAAGTGTCATCTTCATTTCATCTTTCAAACCCATACTGAGATACATCCCTATTAAGGGATCATGTTATCCCCACCTCTATTTATCACCCGGCTCAATATCACCACTTAACGATTTGATATTGGCAACGACCCTGTTTTCAAACAACATCCCAAATCCATGATCCATCCCCATTACAGTCAGGCTAAGAACCGTACAACATCCCCAGCTGACAGCTGAAGGGACAGCAGCAATACCAGAGCACGCCGTGTCGTAAAATGTACAGCCGTCACAGGCACACCCCCCGTAGGTGGGACAGATATAATTAAAGAACTGCTGCGGGATGTAGCCAAAAGGAGTCAAAGTTCAGGGCAGTTCTTTGGAAAAAAAGAGTTACGGAATGCCTTTATGCTGGAGGATTTTATCGACTATAGCTATTGCTTACAAACAACTTCAGATGTGCATTGTTTTGGGTGCTCAGTATGAAATTGGGTTTGTTTTTCACCACTTCAACCATGCTTTTTTCTTTTCTGTGTAATTTCCGTGTGTTCACATTTTGAATCATAACAGAACACAATTATCTGCTCGATGTTTCCACAAATGTTTTTAAATAAGCTGAGAAGATACAGATTTTCAAGGGTTTAAGATACTGGTTTGGCTATTCCTTAACTAGCAATACAAAAGTCATTCAGAAACATTTCTTTGTGGTTTGTCAGAATAGCACTAAATTACAGAAAAATAAAAGCAGAAGAAAATTCTCCAGTCATTGTACAATACAGACTAAACTGCATACTTCAGCGCACTCCTGTTTTAGCAGAGGAATTCTGAGTGTGCTCAGACATACTGACTGCTGTACGAGAATTTCCCATACATACAAAGCCATGGAATAAAGTTGGTATGAAATTTGTATGAATTTTTAACAAACTTGGAGCTTAAATATTGTCTGTTCTCAGTTTAAAAGGAATAAATATTCCAGCAATGGATAGTCAACCCAAAGCAAAGAGTTTGTAATGTAAGAGACATCCTCTTCAATTCACTTTATTGGCACAAAAATGTGATCTGTTTCAGGTTGCGTTTTCACCCGTTGGTTATTGGGAGCAAAATTTAAAAATATGTTATAATACTATAATTAAAGCAACTCAATAATTAATTTTAGGTGCCAACTAAATAAGGAGTATATAGTCCTCTGGGAAGAGTACTCTGTTTTGTGTGTTTGACCACAGTTTAAGCAACACTAGGGGCTTTTATCAAGTCCAGAAAGGAATCCACAAAAAACCCTGCAGCAACAATGAGTACGCCATTGAAAATCCAAACAAGAAGTGCGTTTTTGTGGCATTTTGAAGCCCCTTAACTACATTTATAGATGTTTTACATCTTTTTTCAAATATATATGCCAGGAAAATATGTATAATGGTTCATCAACTTCCCTTCTCTTCTGGAAAGCCCTCCAGACCCTCAGTGGATGGCCATATCAAAGCTTGCAGAAGGAGCCCACACTCTCCAGCACAAGGGCAGTCAGCATGAAGGGGGCTCCCTGATCCCACCCAAGCCCACGGCTACGTCTTATCACTGTCCCAGCGTACCCCAAACTCCATTTCCTAGAGGTTTAATGAATATTGCAGATCTGCTCGACCCCACAGCTCTGCTGTATCTCGAGCCCCGATTTAACTTCTTTGTGAACGTAACTTCTGCAGTCAACGTGCAGCATCTTTGTGTGGTCTGAGCCCGCTGGCCTGTGAGAGGACAGCAGGGATCCCCAGGCACCCCACAGTGCCTGGCAAGGAGGCACTGCAGCACCATTGCCCCAGGGAAGCTGGGGTGAGGTGGGATGTGACAAACCCCTGGTAGAAACCACATCTCGGTAGGTGCGATCCAGGGGAGTTGAAGCTTGTATGCTGTAGAGCGCAATACAAGCAGGTTGGCTGTAATCGAGTCAAAAGTCTGCGACAAACGTCAGCCTTGGTGGAGCGTTGATTGGGATACATCATATTAAGACTTCGCTAAAGCATTAATCAAAGCAGATACCATACAAACCATGAACAGTAAATGAACTGCCTGCACAGGAATGAGCAGCCGAGGTTGGGGGATGCTACAAGATAAATGAGCCTGCAAAATAACCGAGAGAGAATGATGGAGTAAGGGTGACATTTGCTGAGCATTTACCAGTGCCACCGATAGAGATGGAAAGAAAACACCCGGAGTAGGGTACACGCGTAAGCTAACGCATAATTATTTTGACCACGGTACAAATAAACAAGTCACAAACAGGCTTTACCCCAGCGTAGCAGAGCCCGAAGGTGCTGTGCCCCTACTGTGCCGTGTACATTAACACTTTGTCTGCCAGATACGAGCGTGTTAGGGCTGTGCCCTCTGCCCATCGCTCCCGGCCAGACCTGCGCTGCTGAGCTGGCACCGCAGTTGTTCTGTCTGAAGCACGACAGCGCTGACGGCACCGGGCAGCATCGCACAGCTCCGAGGCATCTGAGGATGCAGCGCTGACATGTGAACAAGGAAGGACCGCAGAACAACGGCAAACTAATGACCAATTGCCTCCTTCTTGCTGAAGAATAAGATCCTGCCAAGTTTTGAATTTCAGCAGCTTTTATTAGGATAGCATTTTTAAAAAAGGCAGCTCTGCTTTTCCCTGCAGAAGTACCCTCTGTTGATACTTCAAGGTCCTAGAACTACTTTTGACCAGGGACCACCCATGGAAAACATAACCCTGAGAGTATTTCTGAGAAGCTCAAACATAAAAATGTACAGTATTTACACTGGTATTTTTGGCATCATTTGTCAACTCTTAACTGCAGAAGTTAATCCAAATAAAATGAGGATGCTGTTTTGCTAATTTGCTTATGAGGAGTAATCGCAGTGCAGTAGATTACTGGGCACTGACAGCACAATAGATCACTGTTTCACTGAAAGCAAAAAAGGATTATCTCCTTAGGAAGGCAACGGCACGGCGTCCAGAGTTCAGGAAAGAGGCAGCTTTGAGAAAAGGACTATAGTGAGTCTGGGGAGTGCCTCGTGCAGCATCTCATCACAGCCAGCACAAGGTGCTTCAGGGAGAGCTGCAAGAGCCCTGAAAATGAGTTTTGAATCACTCTGGTGCTGAAGAAGAACCTGTTGTAGCACAGGCAAGAGTGGATCTGGAGTCACCTGTTTCTGAGCACCCAGCCGTGGTGTAGAGGTGGGTAGGTGCGGGTGAGCAGCCCGTAGCAAAACGGTACCTCTGGAACCTGCTTGAACGATGTTTCCTTGCCCCTTCTTAGATTAGCATCGTCCTGCTGCACTGGCATTAACCCGACTGATCAGCACTGCTTTTATTTGCCAGAAAACTGCAAAGCAGCTCAGATTTGCCCCTAGCTAGGATTTCATAGGATACGCAGAAAAGTCCCAAGAGGTTCTCAATCTCCACTAGGTCATGACTACCAGAATTACTCCAAAGAAGCGAGATTCATTTCACCTCACTGTACATATCTAAACGTTAATCATCTCCACCTAAGCGAGTCACCCTGGGCTCCCTTCAGACTCAGTGGAGAGAAATGGGCACCTCCAAAAGCCAACTCATTTCATCTTCACATAGATGCCTAAGATGGATGAGATGAGTTGCCTTCTGGAGGTGTCTATTTCTCTCCATTAACTACGGAGAGAGCCTTAGGTGATGAGCTTGCACTCAGATGATTAACTTACAATGTCAAAAGCTAGAGGCAGCTGAATCCCACATGCAGTGCATTAGCATCTGAGCAGTCAGCCCTGCAGACAGAAGGGAGGGGGTTACAGAGCACACTGCTGACAGCTGCTCTGGCAGCTTCTTCCAGCTCCGCAGAGATGTACCTAGTGACATAGCCAGTCACTTCCTAGGAAAGAAGCAGCAACCTGAATGCAAAGAAAGGATCGGGAAAGGAGAAGGGCAATACATTAAAGAAAGGGAAGAAGACATGCGTGCAGATAACAACCAGCTAACAATTCCCCGATGGATTTTTCCTGCCCAAAACGGCACGGCTCAGTAGGACCAGTTACATCTGAATGATCCAGAACCGAAATAAGGGAGACTGTGATAAGCCCACAACAAGATGGCCTCACACTGCCTTTCCTTTTGCATCCGCAGTTCTGCCGTGATGGAAATGCGGCAGACTGAGCGAATGCACGCACACGTGCCTGAACGCATATGAAATCTTATCTGAAAGGCGTGTTCCTTTCCATGGCAAGACACACAAGACTATCTGAAGGGAAGCAACTCAACATGCTCTGCATCATCCACCTACAAATACGCCTGGGAAATCGCAGACCAGGTCTGAGGAGCATTGCTGGGATGCTGTAAGAGATGGTCCGGTACGGTGATACCTCCCAACCACGCAAGTTGAGTACTTGTCCCCAACACCACTTTGTGGGAGCGAAGAATCCTTTTATCACCATTCAGAGCTGGGCAGATAAGACACAAAACTCTTAGCCCATCTCTCTTGAGCACCAGCCTGGTGCCGTAATTACTGACTAATCCTGCCGCTGTAGCCTGTCACAAGAACAGCGTTTGGCAGTCATTTCGGTTCCTTTCACAGTCACATGAAATTAATTTAATTATTAAAAGAATCTAACGAATAATGGGATTTAATTGACTTAATGTGAAGCTTTCTGGGCTGTCACCACCCAGCTTCCGATCAACTTGTTGTCATTCAGCTGCGAGTGACTGATGTTTGTGCCTTTCATTAAGAGCCCATTGTCTTGGTTTAAATCCTTCCTTCCATGGTTAATATTTGCATAGTATTGCTTTTATTTTTCGAATCTGTATTTTCATCGTCAGGTACCCTGGACGGAGGATTCTCCATGCGTATGTGATTGATAGAGTCTCCTCCTGCTCCTGGAAGTTTGTTTTATCTGTAGCTGCAGTATGTTAGGGGAGGATGGGTGAGATGCAGAGTCACTGCCTGGGACACTCGCCAGAAAGGAGTTAGACAGCAAGTTGTTTTATTCAGTCATGCACATGTCTAAATAAATGCTACATCTTACAGTTTTTATTTGTCTGACCAGCATGACGATTATGGCCCTGTTATGGCTGACATTGTATGAACACATAGCAGCCTTCACATCTCCTCTAAGCCCCAAACAAAAGGAAGAGATGTCAGAAATGCTACAAAAACTCGGAGACAGGAATTCTCTTCAGCATTGATTAAAAATGCTTGGGAATCTCATCCCTTTGTTGTCCAAAATTTGAGGAGGGTATTACCACATGATTAATGAGATTCAGAGATTTTTGCTCTTTTTGGTCTGTGCCATCTTCCACTCTCATTTTAGACCATGGAGCCCTCCAGCAGTCTTGGACACATTTCACCAGAAAGCACCAGGACAGTAGATCTCTTTCTTTTCCCTGCTCCTTCAGCAAAGCAAGAGAGACGGGAACAGAGACTTAGTGAAGGGATTTTTAAACCAGCAACACTCCGCATTAAAACAAAAGTCTCTAAAGCTGTGCAAAATAATATGATTTCTGATTAGACACAACTTCCTTAGACAAAGCAGAGGTTCTTTTATTTCCATGCTTCACTTCTTGTTTTTCTTGCATCCCGTGGATTCATCCTCCCTTAGAAAAGCAGAAACCTTTTAAGATTCTCCTGTGGCATTTTTATCCGAATTGTTTGATATGTGGGGAAGCTTCCATCCTATCTATTTCGGCAGAAAATACAGCATCCAAGTTACATTTGACAAAGTAGGCATTGCTAGTCGAAATTACGTCATTCTCGGAGGGAAAAGCTACTTGACTTTGAGTCAGTGATGACATCTGAACTCTGTCTGTGATACTTCTAAGGGTATGTATCACTCTGTACAGGTATTCAATGCAGAACTGAGCGACTTTCACTCTTGTATCTTCAGCCAGCGCAGATGCAACAACCGCAAAACGAGCTCGCAAACCCACACGGCTCTCCCTTACAGCCCCGCCTGGTCCAGGAGCTCATCTCCAGCGCCGGTCACCAAGGGATGCTTAGGGACGGGTTGCCAGGAGAGGACAAGCTCCAAGCAGGCTCTCCCCGTTTCCAGAGAGTCCCTGAAGCCGGGACCAGCAGGTACCAGCCCTCGCAAAAGCTCTGCCCACGGACACACCTACTCTCCACGCCGCTGCCCGTGTCGGGGCGGCCTGAAGCGGGGTGACCCAGCCCCGCAGTTGGGTTCCAGGCAGGGTTGCGGCTTCAGCCTCCCTCCCAGGGAAAGGACAGCCCCCCACACACACACACCCCCCCCAGCGTG